>NC_091544.1:32788409-33091439 GCF_030788295.1 Drosophila virilis
TTCGCCAGGAAAGAGCGTTGCAATATTTGTGCAATATGCAATTGTGGTAAGGTCGGATAAATCGGGAAATATCTGTCCCAGAAATTCCAACAGTACCGGCTGATTACTTACAATCTCATAATATTCCTCATATGAGATGACGCCATCCTTGTCCAAATCAAATTTATTGAATATAAACTCGGTCATATCCTGAGAGAAAATGTGCTTATATAGTAAAATTGTTAAAATAGTGACAATAAGCTGTTAAGCTTCTTTATAATCTGGCAACATTGTATCAGCACAGTACTCATTCTGTAATTGAGTACTTGTTCAGATTTTTGTACTCATGCTTTGAAGTTTCCATTAAACATTTAACCGAACCACTACGTGTGTTTTCTTTATGTGCATCTTAGGCACACTAGAAATTTCCCAACATTGGTTATGGGCCCAGGTCTCGTTGTTTTCGGTTAAATAAGTACACAAAGTGTCTATGGTTTTGAAAGCTTCCTTTTGTTAAATTTTTAAAAAGTTTATTTCGTGCGAAGAATAACGTGGTGAAATTGTCAAAATGAACATGTCGCATCAAATAGAAAAACTTGGTGAGGACAATTATGACGTATGGCATATGGCCATGAAAAGTGTCTTGGTGGTGGCGGACCTATGGAATGTTGTGTGTGGAAAATATGTTAAGCCAGAAGGAAATGGTGAGGATATCGAAAAATGGGTTAGTGTCGACCAAAAAGCGATGGCTTACATAATTTTAAATCTGAAGCCAACACAGTTGATGCATATCAAGTCATGCCCAACATCTGCAGCTGTATGGAAAAAACTAAAGGAAATTCATGTCTCAGTTGGACCGATTAGGAAGGTCCAATTATATCAAAAATTAATACGTTTCAATATGCAGCAGGGTGACGATGTAGTCGCATATGTCAATTCATTTGTTGAGACAATTGAAAAGTTGGCAGAATTAGACATCAAACTCAATGACGAGTTGCAGGTCATCATGTTTTTGAGCAGTCTACCAGACACATGGGAAAATTTTGTAATAGCGATTGAGACACGCGATGAGCTGCCCAAATTCGAAGTCGTCAAGGTTAAAATGTTAGAAGAGGCCACGCGAAAGCAAGAAAGAGCTAGCAGAGACGGCATAGGGACACCAGAAGCAGTGTATACACACAAACATAATGGACCGCGGGACAACAACAGTGTCGAAAGCAAAGGCAGAAAGAATAGCAGTAAGCAGCCATTCCGAGGCAAATGTTTTAATTGCGAAAAAGAAGGGCATCGAGCGAGCGATTGCCGAAATAAAAAGAAGGATGATAAAAAGAGCCAAAAGGACGAAAAGTCTCTATGCTTAATGCACACGTGTGTCAAGGAGAAGCAAAAGAGTTTTTGGTGCGTTGACAGTGGTGCAACATCGCACATGTGCTGCGACCGCAGCATGTTCCTTACGTATGCTGATAAAAAGACGTCGATAATGTTGGCCGCAAATAAGTTTATCGATTCACCCGGCAGTGGCAGTGTTGAGTTGCACTGCAATAGAATAAAATTAAAGCTGCAAAATGTTTTATATGTCCCTGACTTAAGCATGAATTTTTTATCAGTAAGTGCTGCAGCAAAGTTTGAGAATTCTACCATATTTGAAGGGAAAATTGCGCTGATAAAAGACAAAGAAGGCAACGAGATAATAAGGGCAAGACACGAAAATGGTTTGTATGTTTACAAACATAGTCTTGATCAGGTTCATATGCTAAATAGTTCTGATTCATCTTCCATAAAATGGCACAATAGATTTGGCCACCTGAATTTTAAGGATTTGAAATTGCTTAATGATAAGCAACTGGTGCGTGGTATGAAAGTTGAAAATGTACAATTAGAAATAAATTGCGATACATGTAATAAAGCAAAAATTTGTGCATTGCCATTCCCACAGAAAGCGAATCGTGTCTCAAAGCAAGTACTGGACTTAGTACATACAGACGTATGTGGTCCGATGAATGTTAAGTCGCTTGCAGGCAATCGATATTTCGTAACTTTTATTGATGACTACTCACGCAAGATATTTGTTTACCTTATGCACTCAAAAAGCCAAGTTTTTGAAAAGTTTAAAATGTTTAAAACTTTTGTAGAATGCCAAACAGGAAATAAAATAAAGGCTGTGCGCAGCGACAATGGAACAGAGTATGTGAATAAGCAATTCACTGAATTTTTGATCGAGTGCGGTATAAAGAGGCAATTAACAGTTCCTTACACTCCGCAGCAAAATGGTGTGGCCGAACGTGCTAATCGGACCATCGTTGAAATGGCAAAAAGTCTTCTAATTCATTCAAAGCTTGAAGAATTTTTGTGGGCAGAGGCTGTTGCAACAGCAGTTTATTTGCGCAACAGATGTCCCACAAAAGCATTAGATGGAAGCACACCATTTGAGGTATGGAAGGATCGCAAGCCATCAGTACAGCACTTGAGAGTATTTGGCTCGCGGGCATTTGCACTCGACAAAGTCAGAAAAAGCAAGTTCCAAGCAAAGGGCAAGGAGTACATTTTTGTTGGTTACTCCTTTACAGCAAAGGCATATCGCCTATATGATCGCGAGAAGCGAACAGTTATTGAAAGAAGGGATGTCAAATTCATTGAAGGTGAGTTTGACATAGCAACAACTGATGCATGCAGTATTTCAGACAGAAACACCTTCACGACGTACATTATCCCGTTTGAGTCAAATCATGAGGTTGCAAAAAACCACCCAGAGCAACCTGCCGAGGTGCAAGAGTACAACAGTGACTCAAATGAAGAAGAAGAGGAGGATTTTGTGAGCGCAAGCGATCCAGGAGAAGATGGCAACGATGACGACAATGACCAAGTAGCGCTGCCACAAGTTGAAGCTGTAGTAAAACATGGGCGTGGCAGGCCAAAAATTATACGTACAGGTCAGCCAGGCAGGCCCAGAAAGCAGTACCAATTGATCAATAGTCTTAATCAGATTGAAGACATTGAAACTCCGCAGTCAGTTGCAGAAGCATTACATGGCCAAAATGCGCAGGATTGGGAAAAGTCTATGCAAATAGAGTACGACGCTTTACAAGCAAATGAGACATGGTCAGTGTGTGAGCTACCTCCTGGACAAAAGGCCATTGGTTCAAAATGGGTTTACCGAATCAAGAGAGATAAAGATGGTAATATTGAAAAATTTAAGTCTCGACTAGTTGCACAAGGTTGTGGTCAACAATTTGGTGTCAATTACTGGGAAACGTTTTCTCCCGTAATTCGATATGAAACCATTCGCATGTTATTCGCAATAGCTGCCGAAAAAGAGCTGTATATGCATCAAGTCGACATTTCAAACGCATACTTAAATAGTAAGCTTAATGAAACTGTGTACATGAAACAGCCGCCGAATTTTATTGACAAGCAGCATCCAAATAAAGTCCTCAAACTAGAAAAGGCACTTTACGGGCTTAAACAATCCGGACGAGTTTGGAACAATACGCTCGATGAGGTATTGAGAGGCATGGATTTTAAAAGATGCAAAAATGAAGCATGCTTATACGTCAAGCAAAAGCAACAACAATTCAGCTACATCGCTGTCTACGTCGACGATTTAATCATAGTGTGTCCCAGCGAAGAAGACATAGCCGTGATTAAGAAGAAGATTGCATCAAATTTTAAAATGCACGATGGAGGCCCCATTAGCTATTTCCTAGGCATGGAAATCCAACGCGACGGCGATCGAGGTTCCGTTTCGCTGTGCCAGAAGACGCACATTCAAGGCCTATTGGACAAGTATGGCATGAGCAATTGCCGTCCAGTAAGCACACCTCTTGACCCAGGTTTTCAAGTGGACTGCAACGACGATACTTGTGTAAAGGTAAATATAACGCAATATCAGTCATTAATTGGTTCGCTTATATACTTAGCAGTTTTGAGCCGACCAGACATTTTGCATGCTGTAAACAAATTATCACAAAGAAATGCTAATCCTCATGGAGAACACCAGTCTGCAGCAAAGCACATTCTAAGATATCTTGCGGGTACAAAGAATATGAAATTAGTATACCGTAAAAATGGCAAACCACTAAAAGGCTATGCAGATGCAGATTGGGGCAACGATCGGCTGGACAGGAGATCCTATAGTGGCTACGCATTTTTCCTGGCAGGCAGTGCGTTCTCTTGGACTTCATCAAAGCAAAGCGTTGTCGCATTGAGCAGCACTGAAGCAGAATATATTTCTTTGTCCATGGCTGCCAAAGAAGCAGTTTATCTACGCAGGCTACTTAGTGAGATGGGATGGTCAAAGGATACAGAGCCGTTGACTATATGTGGCGACAACCTAAGCGCGCAACATATTGCGCAAAATCCAGTCCATCATAAGCGCACTAAGCACATAGACATAAGGTATCATTTTATACGTGAAAAGGTACAATGTAATGATATTGCATTAGAATACGTACCTACAAATAATAATGTTGCAGATATACTAACAAAATGTTTAAGTAAGCAAAAGCACGTAGGCTTTGTAAAAACACTTGGATTGAATTAAATTTGTTATTTTGCAACTGATTATAATTAGCTTAAGAAGAAGTGTTAAAATAGTGACAATAAGCTGTTAAGCTTCTTTATAATCTGGCAACATTGTATCAGCACAGTACTCATTCTGTAATTGAGTACTTGTTCAGATTTTTGTACTCATGCTTTGAAGTTTCCATTAAACATTTAACCGAACCACTACGTGTGTTTTCTTTATGTGCATCTTAGGCACACTAGAAATTTCCCAACAAAAATGTATTTGTAGTTGTTCTTTACTTACCGCCTGCAACTCTTTGACCTCATCGTCATCTTCACCTACAAAGAAATTGTTGATGGCCATGCCAACAGTTTCGCGATTTAGAACGCCAGAGGAAGATGTTGTGTACACCTGGAATTCGGTGCTCATAAGTGTTGTTTGTGCTTTCCTCATAATATCTACATACCTTATATGCAAACTGCATGCGTGTCTCCAAGTTTTTGCTCAGGAACACTGAGAATAACTTCATCCAGGCCTCCGGGCCGATGTAGATAACATCGGCGGTGATATTTAGCAATATACGTTCTATAAGGGTCATGTCGTAGATGCGAAAGAGCACCAGGAATAGATTGTACATTTGCTTCTTTTTCATCTGCTTGGCAGTCGGCCCATTGATCTGCACGAATTTGTAGTAGATAATAAGAAGGCAGACAACTTCAGTGTGGGTAAACTCCGTGGAGGCCGAAAACTGTTTGATCAAACTACTGTAGAGCGTCAGAAATTTTGTATTGGCCATGTCATCCATGGTAGTATCTATGCGATTCATCTTGGCGTCTTGTCTATTACCTAGCTTTCTCTGCAAGATATGATAATTGTTGTTTATTTATTTTTTTACTGTGTGCTGTCTTTGTGCCTCAGTGTGTGTAAGAAGTTTTCTTTTTTTTGGTTTCGATAATACGTAAATATAATTTGGACTTTTCCTTTTCCAGGCCTACTTAAAATGTTTAACAAAAACTGCCCAATTTTTTACCTTAGCTTAACGACAGAAAATTGTGTTATAAATGTTGTGTTAGACAAAAAACAGTTGCCAGAACTTTACTATTGTAATGAACTCATTGGCATATTTATTTAAAAGTAATCGTTTTAACGATCATTCTATTAAAATTTATTTAAACTTGTATTTTAGGATAATTTAGATTTAAAACATATGAAAATGTGCTATATAGAATCGAATTTATATGCTTCTATATATGACACACATATGCAAAGCGTTTGTATGCGAATAGGGTCTAAATTCAAGTGATGTATATATCAATAACATATTTAAAGCATATGTTATTATACTGCAGCGTAAGAATTGAAATGAATTTGACGCTCGCAAAAGGTAGGTAAAATGAATTTAAAATATTCGCTTGATGAAATGTGAGTTAAAGTCAGATTTCATGTTCATGTTGAGGCCTATAAATGATATGAAATAATCCACATTCTTTTATTCTCTTTGTCTTCTTACAAGTATTTTGAGGGTGGTGCCGCTAAGACGTGGCTGCCACCTCAAAATAAAACAAAACGTAACGAGCGCAATTTAAAGGCAATAAAAAAGCGAAGCAAAGACATAAAAAATACATCAGAGTCCTTACGCGGTGCTATTTGTGTGGGTGTTGGCATTTTTGTTTTTGAAATAAATATTTCAATGGAAACATGTTTAAAGCTGTGAGCATGAGAAATGCGTATATAATAATCCACGCCAGGCGCCAAGCAGAAGGCTGCAGAGGAAGCAAAGGAGTTCAACTGGAAATCAGCGGAAATGGTCGTGCAGCCATTTTGTTTTTGGGCTAACAAATGTTGCCAGCCTTTCGGGGCTCGGCTCTTGTAATTGTATGCCGCACATGCTGTCATACATGCGGCTTTACAACACAACCCCCTCCCCCCATACCACCCACTCATGGCTCATGCCCCCGACACGGCAGCATAACAATAAAAAAAAGATTCACGCGCCTTAATGTCGGCAAGTTGACAACACGGAGTGTTAGCGGGTTTACGGCACCACCACAGCGCACATAACCACAACACACACACACACACACACATTTGCACCCACAGCCAGGCAGATATATTAAAGCCAAAGGATTTTTATTGTGCTTGGCTAACAGTTTTGATTGATACATTTTGTGTTTGGCATTTTAAAGGATTTAAATCAGAATTTCTTAAGCATGACAAATTGTTTAGATTTGTGGATTTAAGAATTCGAGAAATGTTTTGCGATAATTATTTTTTTTCCCAAGTTAAATAACATGTTACCATATAATTTACAAAATGTATCCGACTATAATACGTGCCTCTTCAATGCGCGAAGTGCGCACTAGCTTTGGGCTTACCTCAAAACCGAGGAACTCAGGTGTACCTTAATTATGCCATCGGTGGCCAACATGTTGCACTCAACCTAATTATGTAAGCTGTGCCAACATGTATATCTATAATATGCACATATACATATATATATACATATACATATATATATACAAGGTCGGTTGTGAATGCATTCATTACATTTATGCGAATATAAACGCACCTGATGCATGGCTTGTGGCAATGTCGGTTAAGTAGCTCATTAACTTCAATACATTCAATCATTTGATTAAATTGCATACACACAAACAATGGAACTCAGTCATATGTGCCCTTACCTGATTGACGTTTATTTTGAGTCTGATACAATTGGCTTGGACTATTACAATCTTAATGGTTGCTTAATGTTAAGGCTATTGGGACATAATTTTATACAAAATGCGATTCTCAATTGCTTGCTTTCATTTTAAAATAGTCCGACTTCTATTCGGGTTTTCAAACTCAAATTACATTTGGCAACAATTAATGGAAATTATTGCTGGCTTAGAAGGATTTGATATTTTGTTTTTCATTGTTTGTTGATGTTTTTCATATCGACTTTGAGCATTAACATTCCACGTTTTAGTCTTCACTTGGTGCAACTGTTTCTACCTGCACTAGTCAACTCTATATGGTCAATTCTTACACATTGGTGCAGCTTACGGGACAGCAATGCGTATACGCTCTGCCTGCCATGAGATTAATTATGCTTAATTATAATCATGCAATTTGTTATTGCCGCAGCTGTGGGTTCAGTTAAGTAAACGTCCTTCTTAATGATCCGGGGTATGCTGTTGTGTGCATCTGTCGACTTTATTGTGGTATTTGCAGTTGAGGCATTGGTGTGGCCGCCTGCATTATAATGCTCATTGTCAAGCGTATCTGATGGTATTTCATAGTAAGGCGATGGGCAGCCGAACTGGCAGCCGCACAATGACCGCGTAAGGAATGGCATTAGGGCATGTGAATAATTGTAATTCAATTAAAGAGACGCAGTGGAGGCAAGGAAGTCATGGAAAGAAAGACTTGAAATGAAATACAGTAAAAGATTTTCTTAAAAAGACTTTATAAAACTCCTCCTGGCCATTGAAAACTGCAAATACGGGTTCAAACTTAATTTATTCAATAATCATTATCATTATCGTTATCATTATCATTATCATTATCATTATCATTATCATTATCATTATCATTATCATTATCATTATCATTATCATTATCATTATCATTATCATTATCATTATCATTATCATTATCATTATCATTATCATTATCATTATCATTATCATTATCATTATCATTATCATTATCATTATCATTATCATTATCATTATCATTATCATTATCATTATCATTATCATTATCATTATCATTATCATTATCATTATCATTATCATTATCATTATCATTATCATTATCATTATCATTATCATTATCATTATCCATAATACTATTTAGTTACTTGTCTATCCCTGAATATTTATTGAATTAAAATATAAATGTAATTGTATAAATTTAAATTATTATTTTTATTATTCAGAATATTACTTAGTTTCTTATCTAACTCTCTGAAACTCAATGTTTAAATTTGCTTTACTCTTGGCACTGGTTATTGTTTCTTCTCGATTTTCTATTTCTACGCTCAATAAACGTGTTTCAAATTGTGTGTTTATTTACAATTGCTTTCATTGATTTGCATCGGATAGGTTTGAATCGATTGAGCGATTACCGCACTTAAATGCACAATATTTAATTAATCCTCTTGAGCGTGACAAAAGCCTCTACTTAGGAAGTAGTTCTGTAGCTATCAATAGCCAGTTGAGTTTGTAAAGCAAACAAGCAATTTGGCTCGAGATACAATGCAAACTGTGCGGAAAAGTCAAACTCAACTTTAGTGAGCTGCAATTTTCGATTAAAATTCCAGTTGGCGATTCAATTAAATACTAATTAAAAGACATTTTTCCGCAGCTCTCAGCTTGCAGCTGGCAGTTAGCAGCCCTTTGATAAGTCCCCTTTGCCTGTCTCAGGTCTCAGTCAGTCACACGCCCATTGGACAGCTCAGCCTGTCAGCTCGGCAAAGGACTGTGGGCGCTGAAAAGACTGCCAACAGGATAAGGCAAGTCGACAAATGTGCTGCACCAGTGATAGACGTCCTATGGGTGTGATGCAATAAATGTCATAAGGGCAGCACAAAAAAAAAACTAAATCAAAGGCAAAGTTTTTTTCTGCATTTTGCTTAGCTCTGCTTTTCTTGCGACCATTTTTTTCCGCTGGCTCTGTGAGTGCGTTAATTTTTTGCCCAAGTCCGGACCGAGAGGAAATTCGTTTTTCCTTTTACCTTGTGCCGTTCAAAGTAAATGTTTTTCCTGCACTGGGAGAATTTCGTGGATAATGTCAACGCTTAAATAGGACCAACCCTTAATAATGTAAATTGGTGGTTTCAAAGGGAAATTAAGTAAAGCCTATTGCGCTAATAGAACTGGATTACTCTCTCTCTCTCTCTGTCGCGTGGGAATCAAATGCTAATATTGCTAAAGTTTTGAGCATACTTTTAACATTTAATTTAATTTTATATTTATTTAGTTTTATATGTATTGCTTTTTACAATATTTGATGTTTCCTTATTTCTCTTAAGAACGTTTTACACCGCAGCCTGTACAACTTTGCGGATTAAATATATTCTTTCGCAATGTACTTTTGCAAAGCAATATTAGTTATTCCTTTTTTTTTCGTTATTTTTAAGCCGTGATCTTAAGTTTCCGCAGCTTCTGCCAATCACTTGTCCAGCGTTCGAAGCGTGTCAGAAACATTGCCTAATTATAAATGTTTTATAAGTAAATTATCCAAGCGCGTAATTTTGTGCAGTCTCTCTGCATTGAATGATGCCTGACGCTGGCAAGGACTCGGCACAATTTTCCGGTTGCTTGGGTGCATCAAAGCATCGCCGTGACAGGGTTGTCATGACCAGCCAAGTACAAAATATCGAATGACACGCTGTCGGTAAACTACTTAATTGCATATATATCTAATTAGCAAACTTTTCGCGTGTCTGTAACTTTATGATGATGCAGCGCGCCTGTGGCCAGTAGCTGCCAGAGTTGCCATCGTTCTGCTGTTAGTTGCAGGCAGCATTGCTTTGCATATAATTAATTTGTCGCTAAGCCAGAAGCGAATACGATTGATATTTATGATACGCGAGGGGGGCATTAACAAATTATTTGCTGACCATCCAAAGCAAAAGTTATGGCTGGCTAATGCCATAAGCGGATTTGCCCTGGAAAATTCATTGAATTCATTTTTATTGAAAAAAAAATAAGAGGGGGGGATAGAAATGTAAAGCCAAGGCACAAATAATAATGGCCAAAACGCGTACGTGATCGAAGCCAAAAACGGAAGCGGGTCAACCCATACGAGCGCCCGGCTCAATTCGCATAAATTTCAACTAATTACAATTTCAGTGTCCGGTGCACACAATCAATGGGAAAACCATAACAATTACAAATACAAATAAAGGGAAAGCTGAGAAAAAAAGAGAGAGGCTAGCCACACCCGTACAGCGAGAACAGATGACGGTTATGGCCAGTGCGCCTAATGGCTGGACGTGAGCTGAGGGCTAAGAGTGCGGTGGCCAGTGGCATGCTTGGTTTGGCCATTTTGTGGTCATGGTCTGGCCAATAACAACCGCAACAACTACAACAACACAAACAGCTGCGAGGGTGCATTGATGCGTTCTGGCCCGGCGCGTCTTTTGTATTTGTGTTTGTGCTTTTGGCTTTGTGCCCGTTAAACCCTGTTGGCCATTCACAGTGAAAACTCATTAATTTATTCTTCTCTTCGTTTGTTGAACTTAAAATAACAGCGTTAATCCGCTTAGCGCCGCCATTGACTAAAAACAACGACAACAACTACAACAAGCAAGAGTGCTTTAGTCAGTGCAGCTCGACAAGGAGATACCCTTCACATGCTACACGAGTGTCTACATTTGATGTCGCTAGCTCTTATAAGTTCTCAAAAAGTCCATAGACAGAATATCTCTATCGATTCTTGTCGATTTCAAGTTATCTATAATATGAAGCAAGCTTGATCTGACGTTAAAAAAAATACTCTTGAAATGTCAAGACTGACGGTTCATCTAAATGGACAGACAGACAGTTTAACTTATTGACACGATTCGCCTGTTGATGCTGATCAATAATACTAGTTCTCGCAACTGTCTTCACCAAATCAAAAAAAAAAAAAAATAATACTGGTATATAAAGAATATTCTTTTTGGGTTCAAAGATGCCTTTTTCTGTTTGTTACAGGACACATTATACCCTACCGAGCATTTTCCGTGGGTTCAGGGCGTAACAATGGAAAGCTCACTTGTCGCCAGGCTTCGCGCTCGTTGACTGAAAACACATGCAGCTTGACCAGGGGGTTGGGGCTTCCCTGCTGCGGTTTACATTGCCATGATATCCAACTGAATCCGAGTGCTGACAATGACTATGACGAGGCGCAGCAAACAAAATGAATTAAGGAAACCGCAATGACATAGTTACAGTAGCACAACGCAGCCAAACGCAGCCCAGCCGAATACATATGCACATACACATCCCTATATAAATGTATTTATACAGTCAGGGAGCCCACGTTGTTATCCGTTTATGTCTCGCTGCTTGGTTGGTTGAACGACTTGCACTTGGCCATAAAGTCACAGCACAAAAGCCAGACGCCATGGGCGGCTCTTGACTAGATTGGAATTTGGGCCATGTATAGTGTATATGTATATATAGCGAGTATATGCATCCTTTGGCGAGCATACTTTAGGTAGAAAAGTTTTTGAACTTGGCTTGAACTTGTGGCAATGACGGGTCAAAACTTGGCGACCATAAAGTCAACTGCTGACCTTTGCTTCACTGACCATTCAACAAAATTGCACACTCAGAAGGTTTGTCATGTTTCTAATTGTATGAAAGTATTTGTAGGCCGAAATAAATGACCCGGAACCACATGACATTTGAGTGCCTGATAGAAAATATTAATTTTCTGATTTTAAAATATAATTTTCAGTATTTCTGTATAGTATTAGGAAATAAATATGTAGGTAACTTATGGTTAGCTCGGTGAGGTTGTTATTTTTGGATTCGGTATCTGAATGGTTAAAAATATGAAGAAGATTAAAAAAACATACATTTTTTAATCCATATAACCTATTTATACATATAACCTACACTAATTAAGAAGAAATAAAAAAAATATTTAAATACAAAACAACTATGAGATTGAAAGTCTTCCACAAATTATGGTTAAATTAATCGCTTCGATAAACGATAAAAGCGCTTTCTAAACTCGAGGTGGCAACTCTGTTTGCAGCCAAAATAAGTGGTTCGCTTTAACCGAGAAGTTTTCACAGTTTTCCAATTAATATTAAATGGAAAGTGAGAGATTGCTCAAAATGTCGAGTAAGTGCATATAGAAAAAAATTTAAAACATTTCGGTTAAACTCCTAACTAAATCAACAGCAAAAGCCACAAAGAGCGTCAGCGTAAATGTATCCATTGCTAGCACGTCCGCTGCCAAAGCAGCCGATGTCCAGGTTCCGGAGACACCAACTTTTAGCCAGACTTATGCCACGTTGCGCGTGTGCCTAAGATATGGTGATAGCAGCGCCAACATCTTTGGTCGCTTGATCAAGGTTTTGGAGGTAAGCGATTTAATACACATTCTGAAAATGCTGCCCGATGAGGAGCTGGAGCGTTTGATGCCCATGCTGGGTCAGCGTTTGACGCGGCTGCGTCTGGAGATGGCCGAAATACCGCAGCTGTACAGCCTCTGTCGAAAAATGGGCGTACCGGAGCTTCTGCAAGTGCGCAACTGTGAAGTTGCGCAAAGCAAGCTAAAGCCGAACGCCACCAGCTCCAGCAGCAACAGCAGCGGCATTAGTTCCATCTGTCATCTGCAGTTGCTGGGCAAGCTGCTGCCGCGGCTGGAGCTGCTCAATGTGCACGCCGCCGTTGTGCCACCCTTTCCGAACAATTTGCGTCATCTGCGCGCGCTGCTGCTGCGCCAAAATCCCTCGCAGGCAGTACTGGATCAGATCTGTGCCAATTGTCCGCAGCTGCAGCAGCTTTTTTTGCGTAACGAGACGCACGCCTCGCTGGACGTGACAAACATTTTGAAATGTTTTCAGTTGAAGGAGCTGCAGCTGCCGCTGATGCTGCACTCGCCGCTGGCCGTCTGCCATTTGGCGCATCTGGAGCATTTGTCGCTGCAGCGTATGCAACTCTGGCCGGGCATGGACTGGCTGCCCATTGTCAGAGATATCATCAATGCCAAGCGCTATGAGCTGCGCACTCTGAAATTTGATGGCAGTTGGCTCACCACACCGCTGGATCTGTCGGTGCTGCAGCTAAAGTACTGCTGGGCTCTCCGGGAACTGCTGCTGAGCAACTGCAAGCTAGCGGATCAGACGCCGCAACCGGAGCTGCCGCTCAGTTGTCAGCGTTTTGGGCTGAGATGCTGCACGCTGAGTCGGCTGCTGCGCTATTTGAAAAACAATGCACAGCTGCAGGTACTCGAGTTTTTTGAGTGCCAGCTAGTTGCCGGCGGTGGTCAATTGTTGCAGCATATGCTCAAGCAGCGCCAGAGCCTGCCAACAGTGATGCCGCTGCAGCTGCGCTTTAGCCACTCGACGCCTTTGCGTGCGGAGCTCACGAGCTGGACGCCACGAAGGCGGCAGCACTATGAGAAATGGCTGCAGGTGCAGGAACTGGATGAACATGAGCCCACCTGGAAGCAGCCGATTGGCACAATTAGCATGACATTCGGCAAGCCACTTAATTATACGCCCGATATAGATCTAGGCAGCGTTGGCCAAAACCCAATCCCGTTGACCTACAAACATTTGAATGCTTCGCATAACGAAACTCTGGGATGACTTTTAAACATTTTTGGTTTTTGTATTTCTATTTATTTTTTGCTGAACTGCGAAACTATATAATAATATAATTTCTTTTTATATTCGGATTATTTTTTACGTTTTTTGTTTTTTATTTATTTAATTCCTAAAATTTAGAGGAACGTTGAAAATGTTTAGCTTTAAATTAATCTATATATCATACTAAAAACTTAGCGTAGTTGTTTTTTGACCGCATTATATAAGTTTGGGCTCGGAAGTATATATGTGTACGGGTACCATTTTCAAGGCCCGATCCGGCTCGACAATGAAGAATAAACTTAAAAAAAAGACGCGCATTTTATTTCGAATATCCCGAATTTTTGTATTTGTTAATTTGTTCTCTGCTACAATTTTGTATAAAAACTAGTTTTAATTAGTTGGTATATAATTTGTGCAAAAGCTTATCAAAATTATTAATAATCCTAATTGGTTTAATTTAGTTTTTAAGTTTTATACAAATTATGACACCCAAAATTGATTCTACCGAGTTGGGACTTAAAATATCAGAAATAGCTCAACAAAGTGAAAGCCACATGGAACATGTTTAAAATCTTTATGTTTATACTTATGAATATCGCTTATTCAGTCTTGTCAAAAGTTTGTACTTCGAAGGTCTCGGAAACTGTTTTAATGTAATTTTTTGGGTTTCCTACAATGTCCCATCCTCTTTCTCGATAAGTGTAATTTTGTTTGTTGTTTGGTGGACCAAAAGCAAGCGTGAAATACCACACCCCTTCGGGCCACATAAGACAATCGAAATTCGATAACATTGAACAAAGGAGGGACAAGCCAAGCCAGAGGCAACGACTGGGTCAACAATAAAGTCGCAAACCAAATCAACTGCACGTCGACCGGACCCGGCGAGAGCTGCCAGCTTTTGAAATCCGATGACAGACTAGATGGAAAAAGGAGAAAAAATACATATAAGAATATTGGGGGGGAAAAAAACAAATAAAAAACAATGCCCCGAATGCATGCTAAATAGAGGATTTAGGTAAATGGATTTCTAGGCATTTTCGCATTTGCCCGGGAAATTGAATATAAAGTGTGTGTCAGTAAGGGTGTGCGTCTGTGTGTGGTTGGATGTCCCTTTTGTCTTTTGTGTTCACTATGTGTGTGTTTTTATTGGTACTTATGTGAGTGTGGGTGTGGGTGTATGTGTGTTGGTGACCAACGTTAATAGCTAAAGTTTAGGCAAAGATTTCATTTTATTATGTGGAAATTTATTAAAGCCTTTGGGCCAGGAAGAGGGATTTTAATCGCTTTGCGTTTTGCTCACAACACTCATGCCCAATGCCAGAGTAGAGGCTGTTGTTGTTGTTGTAGCTGCTGCTGATGGGGTTTGTGGTGGTGGTGTTGGCAGTTAGCATCATTTCCCTGCGTCCTTGAGCCCTGGAAATGGAATAATTGGATATTCTTGTTACTTCTGCTGCTGCTCAATTCTCGGCAACAGCTCGGACAGCTCTGGCTGCGGGTCCAGCTGCTGACGATGACGTTGATGTTGTTAGCTTTTCAAAATGCTTTAAGTAAGTTTAATGGCTTCCTAAGCTGCTGCACAAGGGCTACAAAGTATCTGGCACAACATGCAGCGCTTTTCGCAATGCAAAGAAAAACGAACTTCCACTCAGTTTGTGTTGTGAAAAGAAAAATATAGTAATATTAAAATTGAATTCACTTTCAAGAATTATTCTGCTTTCAAAAATAGGTTGTCCACTATTTGTTCTACAATATAATTTAGGAATATTTATAAAAGAACAAATGTTTAGCTTTATTTAACTTGCTTTTGGGCAATTCGATATGAATTTATTTAGATATCAGATACGCTAGTTAATAGAGTTAATGAGTTATTTAAGTTCAATAAATATATATTGTATTAATTTTCTTATAGGCAACAACAATAACCCTATTAAAATAATAATAGTAAAATCAATAAATTATATAAATATTTAGATATAATATATAATAAATAATAGCAAACAATATAAATAATAAATAAAATATAAATAAATTATATAATTATAAGTTTCATTTACTTTTATTATTGCATCATATTGATATATTATTTAAATTTTACTAATTAATTATTTATTTCTTATTAGCGTATTGTTAATGTCGTATAAAAAATTGAAAATTGAATTGATGCTAATCAAACATATTTTTTAAGTATTTTCTAAATTGCTCTTAAAATTTATTTAATTTTTTTACATATATTTTTCAACAATTATTAAACTTGTACATTGTATTGCATGACATTAAAAATAATACAGTGCATTTCTGTACTGAAACATACACTTTCTTTTCTATTTCTTTTATCATTTCTCATGGCCGGAGGACTCTGCCCATTAGTAATTCATTTGTGCCACTAAAAGGCTTTTCGCAATCAAATCTATCTTAGGCTAAATTTGGGCCAGGCTCAATAAAAACATGTAACCAATTTACTAACTAATCGATCAATTCCAATTGTAAACTATTGACTTTATTAAGGGTATTCCATGCAAAGCAGAATAGTTTAAAAGTTACTTTTTATTGTGTTTGTATGCTGTTACCCCTTGCTCTTATTACGCTCCGTTTTCCGCTCTGCCACAAGTATAGGTTGCTGACCAGTTGCTGTGCACTAGAGAGAGAGAGCGAGAGTAAGAGAGAGGGAAGGCACAAATTGACACAGTTGAGGACAACAAGCAACAATTTTCAGATATTTTTCTTTTACTCACTTTACTTAGCTTCCTTGTTTAGCTGTTTTAACTTCCGTTTTTGCTGCTGGCTCTTTCTAGTTTTCATTTCTCATGTCTCCCGTCCCCCATCCTGATTTTTACATGCGCTTTTGCAGTTAACCCAAGGTTCCAACATTCAGTCCCTCGGCCAACATTGTTGGTGACAGTTACCATTGGGCATTAGCGCGGTCTGTAATAAGGATCGTCATCGCCCCCATAATCATTGGCCTGTGTAAACCTGCACTTAGCGTGGTCATTTCGCCTGCAGTTGCCGCTGGCCCCAGGAGAACGGGAACTGGACCGCGTGGCCTGGAGAGTAACGACGCCAGCATGTACGGCATATCCTGGCAGTCTGGCGGTCCGGCAGTGTATCCTGCCCAGGCGAGCCGGGAATTTCGCCACGAACCGAAATACTCTTGAGCGCAAATGGTGGCGCGCTTTGTGCGGCTTCCGCCTCGTCAGCTAATACCCAAATGGATGTTTAGTGTAAGTCGCCGTCCTTGTCGCTCCCAGAAGGCAGGACCCTTGTCCTTTGTTTTGGGCGTCGCTGCACAGTTGCCGCTGTATTGTCATTTTCTCGTATCCTTTTGCCTTTAGCCGGCTTTTGTGGGACCCGGATTTGGGTCTGGTGCCGGCAACGCAATTATATAGCCTGTTATTGTTGACGTAGCTGAAGCTGTAGTCCGAGTCGAAGTTGTTGCTCATTTCTGTTTCTGCTTAAAACTTAATGACACTTTCAGTTAATTATCGCGGTGGATTTGCAAAATTAAGCGATTCGGGTATAATTACCAAGGATTATGTAACTGCCTTATTTAGCTTTTCTTTCCGTTTTTTCCTCCTTTTCAGGGACTTTTTTCTTCACATCTTTCGCATTGACCGCAGCAGCGATTGGCAGGTTGCGGTTAACAAATCAGATTTTGGAATTACTTAGTGCTTAAGGCAAAGTAAGTGGCGCTTAATGCTTTTTAAAATGTTTAATCAGGGCTTGTTGGACGTTAAATGGCAATGTTTGGGTCTAAATAGTGAACAATTTGGGCTGTATTATTTCTGAATACATTGCTCGGATATTACAATAGATTGTTTTAGGATTTTATGATTACATCAATAAGCTGCATAACAAATTTCAGCCTTAAAGTTGATTAATAACTATCGTATTGTGCTTGGCTCAAAATTATACTTCGTTCTTTTTTTTTTCGAATAAAAACAAATTTAATTTTGAACTAATTGCAAATTTGAAAAGACAATTTCTCGGCGGCTTGCTCGACTCTCAGACACATAAGCCACACGGGTAAAGCACATTAATATTTGACCACATTTTATCACCACTTAAAGGTTGAATATACCAAAATCCCTATTTTAATATTCACTTTCGACCAAATATCTCAACCGTCTCATAGTTGTTAAACATAGTTTTTGATTCTGTTTAACCAATTTTATATGACTCTCGACGTGAAATAAGCTTTCTCCTGCTGAGTAATTGAAGTTTCCTATTTAAAGTTGCAACAAGTTTTGGAAGCGGGAAAATATGTACTGCAGCTGGATATGACCCAGCACATTAGCCTGCAATTAATTTGGAATTTTGGTAAATTGCGTGAAGTTTGCGTGTGCGAGAAAACATTTCTAGTACAATATATATTTTTTTTATTTTACTTTTATTTTTATTAATATTAATGCATAGCTTGTGCGCTCAGGTGCCTTAAATATTTTACCTTTACCGAGACCTGGCCAGAGACTGAGTCTAACGTTTGCAAATAATTTGTGCGTCGAGCTAAGCGCAAAACCCAAACGCAACCGCACAAAAACTTTTTAGACAACAGTTTTCAAAGTATTACAAGTGCTGCAGAAAAACGCAGCATGCATTGGGCAAGGGAAGGGGGGTTGGGCAACGTCGATGGAGCTGAGAGGCGGCTGGCTGTCGGTTGGTAGCCCCAACTTATATTTGCCCACTTAGACAGGGAACGAGTTAAAATTTATAGGTATTTCGCCTAAAATCTCGCAAAGTATAAACCACTTAGGTGCAGCGCCGGGGTCGTTGCTAGCGGTACGGGCGTGGCCGAGGCAAACACTTTGGCATTTGTCTTGGTAGGACTTTTTTCTTTCTGTTGCCGCGTTGTTGTTGCCGCACTTTGAACACATAAATCAGCCATGAGCAGCGCCAAATGCCAAAACTACCCGTGCCCTAGCAGCTCGCTTGCCTTGGCTCTGTCCAGGTACGTGTGTGCCTGTTTCGTTTTAAAATCAGCAGCAGGCAAAGCCACAGCAACAACAACAACAAATAGCCCATATTACTTGGTGCAACAATTGCAAGTGTTCTGAACCCAGATATAAGCCCCTTATAGCCCTGTCCCGCGCTAGGCAAGCTTCGGCTTCGCAGCTGCCCTGCTGCCTGGTTGCTTGGCGAGCATAAAGTTTTATTCTGCAGCAAAGTTTGTTTATATCTTATTATATTTTTCACACGGCATTGGCTTTTAAACGTTTTCAGTTTGTAAAAACGAGATGGCAACACTTTGAAGATACCCTGTATTTAAAAGGACTACATTACATTAAAAGAGCATTTGTAAAATACCCTGTGACCCATTTATACATCAGATAGGATAAAGGGTTGTGCTTTATGTGGTATATGTTTTTCTTTTTAAACATATTCTTTATTCAGATATTTACAACACATGTACGGGGTATTTACGGTATACAAACCTTACTCAACTTTATTGGCTTGAAAGCACTTCACGTTTCTGTACGGCAAAAATAAAAAAAATTTCATTTAATTTCCGTGGTCATCCACCTGAAGTGGTCTACCTCGCATTTCGAGTGCACAAGAGGCGTAAAAAAAAGAAGAAGAAAAAACGAAATGAAAAGAAAATGGACTCTACATTGAAAGGGGCACGTGGCAAGTGGCAGCCTATTACCGAGTGGCTGCAACAATACTCGGCATTTGCATACAAAAAGATATTATTTGTTCTGTTGCTGTCACTGCCTTTAAACGCACTCGAAAAACGAGCCACTCAGCTACTTTTGAGAACAGTTGTCAGGCTTTCAAAAAAATACATATAACATAATATTTCAGCTTACACTTGCCCAATAAGTCATGTTTTTTGAAAATAAGGAAATTAAATTCAGATTATCATGATGATATTTGAAATTTCAATTCAATCTATTAGGTTTTTACTTTTTAAAGCGCAGTAGTTTATCGTCTTAACAAATTCTTGTGGACTACATAATTTATTTCTCATTAACCTAGATCTAAGGTACTTGACAAAATTATATATTTATATTTTCTGGTCAGGTTTTTAGTTCTTATTATAAATTAGTATTTTAATTAATTCGTGTGACGGCCTTTATTCCATTGGGTACTGCCGCATCATGTTGCACGCTCTGCACGTGTGTTAACCGGAAATTACATTGGGTTTGCAGCATTTTTTGCTTCTTCTTTATCCAATTTTTGGCTTTTAATTTTGACATCGCTTTCAGATTTTGTAGCTTAGTGTACATTGGCCTGCCCAAAATGCCGGCAACAGATCCCTTTGAGCTTTCAGCTTCTTTACTCAATGGACTTCCGGTGATTTTTTAATAATTTAATTTTCTACTCTCCTCGCATTTCGTTGCTCGCCCAGCTCAGCACTGGGCTCTGGCTGTGACATCCTCAGACTCAACCTTGGCCCGGTGCTTGGTCAAACGCACGCGACTGGGACCAACGCGTCGCCAGTGTCCTTTTTGCTGGGTGGAGGGGGCCAGAGCTGGCGCTCAGTGGCTCTGCTAGTGGCTGGTGTCAGCATTGAGCTTCAGCGAAGCAGAAACTTGGCATAGCAGCCGGATGCGTGGTTGGGCAGGTCCCTACAACGCGCAGCCTGTGACACAGGCCGTGGCTAAGGCTGAGGTTCAGGCTCAGGCTTTGCCGATGTCTTCAGTTTAAGTTGGCGGAAATTGTCTGTTGTTGCGATATCCTGCTGCGTTTTATAGTCGCGCTATGAATTGTTTGTATGTGTCTGTGTGTGTATGTAGGTGACTGCAGCACCCTGCGGTAGTAGTGGACTCAGATGGATTAATGACAGTCATGTCTGGCGCACACACTTTTGCCCCGCCGCCCACAGCCACAGGCACACACAACTGGCAACTGTCTCAATTTACCTTTGTCACTGGTTTCGCATCCTGCTACTCCTTAGCTACATCACCATCATTTTCATACACTTGACAAGGGTATTCACATATTGTTAGTATATATGTCAATCATAGAGGGAGAAGTCTCTGACCCATTAACGCACATATATTCTTGATCATTAGCAACAGGCAATTCGATCTTGCCATGTCTGTTTGCCTGCTTCTGTGAAGACTATTCTTTGAGTTGTAAGGTTTTCGTCATAAAACCCCTCTATTCGGTCGAAAAGTAGGCTCTTGTATGAAAAGACTTTTAAAAATGTTTTTACCAAACCCAGCGATTTAAATCAAACCAGTCTTTTACAGGATTCATCTTCATCTTTAAGGCAAAGGGTATTTAGGATTCGACGTGCCAATAATAGTCCCCCCACCCATTTTTGTTTCTCTTTTTTGTTCGTGTCTCTGCTCGCCTTTGTTTTGCACTCGCTTTGGCAAAACTTTTAATTAATTTTCATATTTTATGCAACAGTTCACCTGGCGTGGTCTGCCTTTGGTTGTTATTGTTGAAGCTGCGACCAACTGTGGCGCAACTGGACTGACAACGTTTTCAGTGTTGCGAAACTTCATAATGTGTGGCTAATTTGTTGAGCATTCCTTGATTTATGTGCGCACTAAATATGTGAATGGAATATTATAAGATATGTATGTTGTGGAAATAAATGCAAAGTTGGTTTGCTAGAAGGGATTTAAATATTATGAGTACATTAATCATGACAGTAAAAATAAAATAAATTTTCCCTACAGTTGTGGGTTTACCTTTATGTTTGTTGCACCTGGTTCATCACACTTGGCTTCACTACCGCCATGATTAACTTAATTTTATCTTTATGTTCAACGCTTAACCAAAGCTTATCAATCGCTTCTTTTGGCTTAAAGGTTTGCTTTTACAATAGGCTTACCCATAAAATTTGCAAATTTTCCACCATTAAGATTGTATTTGGGCGACAACTACATAGGAATCCTATAAGTATCAAACTGGCATATATATGTATATATATACAAATGCACTGTAAACGCAACTAGTGCACTAATGAATATTTATAATGTAGTGCATCCCTTTCATTCTTGCATCCCTGCACTTCACTCTGGTCAAAGAAACTCATTTTAATTTATTCGTTCGCACGACTTTCATTTATTTCACTTTCGACACAGAATTTCTAAGCGAGGAAAACTTTAAAAAAAGAAGGCATCCCCTACAGACAAATACACACGCGAACACGCATAGCTGTGAAAGTATTCTCCTTGGGACATACAACCATAATGGCACAACAATCAAGTGATGGAGAAAACAAGAAAACTGAGTGGAAACAACACAAATTCACTACTCAAATCATTTTGAGAATGGCAGAGACAGAAAACGGCGCAGAAACTGGAGCTTAGTAAAGATTTTTCATGAATTTTCTTCAGTTATATTTCAATTTTTACGCTTTACTATTTTCCTTTTACATTTCAAGTTCGACATGTGAAGTGCTTTTTGCCAGTTATCATGAGCTGCAGTTGGTCTATCATTCATTTTTGTCTTTGCCTGTGTGTATGTGTGCGTGTGTGTTTCAGTGTGTGTATAATGCAATTGCATGCATCAAATTTGGATGCAACAAATTTGCTGAAGCACTCGTCATTGTGCAACAAAATCACTTGATAATACAAATAATATGAGAAAAATTTTATTTTTACTTTGTTTGGAATTTACATTTATTCAACATATTTATTTAAAGTGAATAACGAGTCGCATAATTTAATTAAATTACAAACGAATTCCCATCATCTCTTCAGTTCAATATTATTTTTATACCCTGAACCCATTAAAAATGGGTATAAGGGTATATTGTATTTGTGCAACATCCAAATTTATGTAACAGGCAGAAGGAAGCATCTCCGACCCCATAAAGTATATATATTCTTGATCAGCATCAATAGCCGAGTCCATCTAGCCATGTTCGTCTGTCTGTCCGTCTCAGAACCTATAAGAGCCAGAGACTTGAATTTTAGATTTAGATGCTCCTAGTGCCTGCGCAGATCGAGTTTGTTTCCGGCAATCGATAGCTTTCGCCGTTTCCAAGCAATCGATAAGAATCGATATCGATATCCTGTTTTTTGGGCAATTTCGGTAAATAATAAGAGCTAGAGTCACCAAACTTGACATATAGCTTCTAAAATTTAGGAGGGTTCAGGATATCCCCTAGTCGAGAGCTTCCGACTAGAACCTCTTACTTGTTTTATATATTGTTTTCATTTTTTTTATTGATATCAAGAAATTTTCTTTTGAGTGCTTGCGTTTCGGGGCGTCAATATCAATTTTTGTTTAAGTATGAATGAATATGAATTTCTAACAATGTTCACAGAATGCAATTATATTGGATTAACACCCAAAAGTGTATACACACGCTCTCTTGTTTTTGATTGTTTATTGTATTTTTATTTCTTTTTCCAAGAAATTCTTGTGTCAATTATAATTTAATTAAAATATAATCCCCTCTTTGTTGCTGCGCGTGCGTGTGTTATTGTTCTTTAATTAAATGTTTATAAGAAAAGCTGTCAAATAGACGACATTTGGTATTTTAAATTGCATCTAGCATAAGTGTTGCCTAATTGATTGTAAGCCTATTCTACGCTTTCTTGAAATCTTGAGAGCTTTTGTCCGCATTTTGTTTGTGCAGTGACTAATTGTGTTTAGCATCAAGTTTTAATTAGCTGGAAGCTTTTGTAAGCTAGTCGAATTGTCAATTTTGAATGCCCCCCTTGTGCTACGTGCAATATACATTCATTTTTGTATCACATTAGCTAGTTTCATAAAGGTCTTAATGAAAAGACAAGCTGGCTTAAGTATATAGTTGACCTAAAGCTAATGAATAACTTTAAACTGATGCTTATCCAATTTTAATGGGTATCTGGTACTTTCTCCTAGTGTCATTCTTGTTTTAATAAAGTTTAAGATATTGAAGATTTTCTTATTTTATTTTCATCTCTATATATAAAACGGTTTGTCCTAACTGACTGACTAACCGACTGATTGGGGATCAACGCACAACCCAAACCGTAAGAGCTAGGAGTCTAAAATTTTCACTTTCGTTACCTTATGTGATAAAGGTGCGCGATAAGACGGGGTTTCGGGAAATTCCACCCGAATTCCACTCAAATTTATTTTCAAGAATCCATATAAAAAATCATTTGAGATCTGTTTCGCATTTTTCGCTGAATTTTCACAGAAAGTCCGATTTACCTCAAACTTTTTTTCAGAGTTCTACATAAGAACTTTTTGAATATGTGTTATGGCGATTTGGAGAATTCCATCCGTAAGTGTGGATAAATCGTGAAAAACGCTGGTATGAAACTTTTAAAATCGTTATTTAAATTCGTTTGAGAGGTGATTCCCACTTTTCCAAAAATGTATTCCTCCTTGGTGAAAATCCGTCTCAAAGATATTGTGAGTGACGTTTCGCGCTTTAATTCATTTCCAAGGATCCCTAAGAAAAATTATTTAGGACCTGTTTTACATTTTTCCTCGATAAAAAGTGCAATTTAAAGACTTTTTGGGGATGTTTTAGTTTTTTCCGATTTAATTAAAATTTATTTTTAAATCTATACATAAAAACATATTGATTACGTGTTTTAACGATTTGAGAAATTCCACCCGCAATAGTGGTAAATTGGTGGAAAAGGTTTGTATGAAAGCTGTTTATTTACCGTCCGATCAGTTTCAAAATCATTTTTAAAACTTTTTGAGAACATTTATTTAATTCGTGCCACGGGCAAGGCTACACTCGCTAGTATATATATAAATAGGAACTAACTTAATCCAATTTTCGATATCTATGAACCATTTTTATGTATTTAGGTCATTTTCAGCTAGCGGATTTTTTTATTTGAGTACTATTATTATCTGAGCTGCAGCTTGACTTATAGGCATACTATGAAATATTTTATTGTATTTCACTGCTGAGTGATAAGCTAATGCCAATGTGCTCTTCGTTAAGCGTCAAAGTAATTCCCAATCAAAAAAATCAATGTGTGTATAATTTAGACACTCTTTTTATTTTAATTTTTATATACCATTAAAAATTAAAATATATCAAAGATACATTAGAATTCCCCTTATTACGCTCTATCAAATTCATGGATTATGGCTACGAATCGTTATTTTATGTTGTCACTTTCAGTCACTCTCTGATATTGTCATTGCTTTATTTTACTATAAATATTTTTTATTATTATTATTTTACTATAAATAATACTTTGACTTTGGCTAAGCTGGTAAATCTTTATAATTTACTTTCACTTTCAGCTGGTGTCATTTGTGAGTACACATGACCTAAATAACTATTTATCTTTATAATGATTGTCAGACTGCAATATCCATGCCAGTAGAGCTCTGGGAGGGAGGTCGGTGGCAGAGTTGAAATGTTGTTGTGATTTCTGGCGCGGTTATTGTTAAGTGCTGAATAAATAAATGTAAATTTTTCAAGATTATAAATCGTATGCAGTTGTAAACAGTTTGCAGAGACACGGAAAAGCAGCTGTGGCGGGAAGTTGAAATCTGAAAACAGAGGGGAGTTGCCTGGGCTGGGCTGGGGCTGGGTAGGGATGTGCCACAGTTGCATAAAATTGCATACGGAAAACTGTAGGACCACAATTTCTGGGGCAACAGAATCGATGTTGATGTTGGGGTGGGGGTGGTGACGGCGACGGCGTCGGCGTATGCATGTGCATCCTTCGAGGACATTTTGGTTGCGAGGCACGTTTTAAAGGCTTGATTTATGCGCACTAACTTGGATTTTACAGCGCGCTCGGTACTCGTTTCATCTGGCCTGCTCCTGCAGCGGCTCTGGTCCGTTTCTGTACTCGTCTGCCATGATTTTGTTACTTTTTCCCTTTCTGTTCAGCTGGCTCTCCGGCGCTGGCAGTGAAGCTGTCAGTGTCGTATGGAAAGGATTATTTAGAGTCAGCAGCGGCTTGCAAGCGTCTCAGCGATAAGAGCGCACGACTAACGACAATGGAGGCGATGCGTCGGAGGTCCGCGACCGCTGATGACGACGAAAAGCGCTCCGATCAACGCAGCGGCTGCATTTCAGCTCCGTTGGGGAAGGGTGCTTGGTGGGGAGTTGGGACACAGGCTGCGTGGAAGCTGTGTGTCAGCTGTGCAGCTTCCACCAAAATATCAGCTACTTTACCCGCAGATAAAACTGTCGTCCTTTGTTGTGTGTGGCGGGTATAGTTTGCGGGGCGCTATCATAAAATGCGCCTTACCGAACCCAAATGCAGCAAGATTTGAGAGTCAGTTGCATTGCTTTTATACATTTTCTCTCTCTCTCTCTCTCTCTCTCTCTCTCTCTCTCTCTCTCTGTTTATGTGAGGCTACATTTGTGCCCAGTGTGCGACTGTTTCCGATTGCTACTCAAATGCGACTGTGTCTAGATTTTAGTAATATAAGTTAGCTATTGATTATATTTTTCTTATTAAAAAAAATTATAATCAAAATTATATTTTCTTATAAATAAAACAAATTCAAGTATAGACGGAGAAGCTAGAAAGGAAAGTTGAATAAAACTATTAAATATAATATTTTACAATTTTTATGAGCTCTGCATCCTGGAATCCAGAACAATTTGTTGTTATTTGTACCATGCTTTAATTAGGTAACTCAGCTTAGATCTTCTTTGTTAAAAATTAATAGGTAAACAAATCGCAAATATTAAGAATTCTAAATAAAAGTTAATGCATTCAAAATATGCTATGCTTACTTCAAGAAATCCCATTTCAGCAATCATTTTATAAAATCAAGGTGCAATGGGTTCAAAATATTTATTGTTTATGGATCACTCAAAGAAAAAACAAGCATATAATATTTGGAAGTCTATCAAATATTGAAAACTATAAAATATTCAGATAGACTAAGTTGTACTCATGTATATAAATATCGCAATCAACATGTTGTTTGTTTACAGGCAGGACTCGTGTAGCGCAATTCTTTTAAAGGACAAAAATATACAAACTTGATGTGGACTGGAGGCCGTGTATAAAAGCGTGTATGAAAGCGGTTGGCGGGAACGATATTTATGCATATATGGAATGCAAAAATGCTTGACCTGCGATCGAAGTTCAAACAAATATTTGCATCTGTCTTTACAAGGACCAAGGACCAAGCCTCGCGAATGGGGAGTCGAGAGGCTCAGCGTGCGCGTTCGATTTTGTGGGCTTTATGGAATCATAAAAGTAATTAATTGATATGTGTGCGTGCATGGCGTAATTGCCGGCACAGACAAATATGCCGTGTATACAGTTATACAATTTCTGAAATTTTTCAGCTTTTGCTGTTGCCGGTAATCCCTACCCCCATCCCATCCGCACAGTCACACGCAACCAACGGAACCGTAATGAAACTTAACAATTACATGCTGCAAGGCTTGAATTAAATTTTGAGTTGTGGCCGGTTTTATTGCAGATGATAATTGCTATGTAATGACATTGCCCATATCGATTGGGACATCGTTCAGATTCGCAGTGCGGTGCGGTGCGGTTCAGTTTGGTTCGGTTCGGTTCGGTTTGCTTTGGTTCTCCGCATGACAGCGCGTTGGAGAGCCATGCTTTCAGCATTCGTTACGCATTTTAATTATCCCATTGTGTGCACGTAAAGGCCGGAATGAGCATATTGAATTGTATCCGTCGTGAAATTGCAAACAAATCTCTGAATCATTAAGGCAACTGAAAGAACCCAAAAGAAAACGAAAAGTTAAGCTTAATCGAAGCGTATGCAAATTTTAAACAACTGCTGCAAGTGTGCATGTTTTTTTTTAATTTTTTTTTGTGTGAGTGTATAGGAAATTAATGAGAAATATTCAACGTTTATATGAAGTCGTGGGAAGAGCAACATTACGAACAATCAGGTGAGTCAGATATATATTTCTTTAAATTTATGTTATTTGAATATTTTCCAACCAAAAATCTATATTTTATTCATCAAAAATTAACCAAATTAAGCACAGTGTTAGTTTCAAAAATGTTCATACTTATGTGAATTAGCTTGAATATTTTGCAAATTAAAGTCTATATTTTAACTTTTAAAAGTCAACAACACAATAATTAAAGCAAGTAAAAGGTTCTAGTCGGGAGCTCCCGACTAGGGGATACCCTGAACTCTCTTCTTTCAACATCAAATGCATATATATATTTTATTTTAGAATATATGTCAAGTTTGGTGACTCTAGCTCTTATTATTTAGCAAAATTGCCCAAAAAACAGGATATCGATATTGATTTTTATCGATTGCTTGGAAACGGAGTAAGTTATCGATTATCAGAAACAAACTCGATCTGCGCGGGAACTAGGAGCATCTACATCTTAAATTCCAAGTCTCTAGCTCTTATAGGTTCTGAGATCCTTGCGTTCATACATACGGACGGACGGACATATAATTATAATTATTAAAAAAAAAATTACCTTGAATTAAGTACAAAGTGTTAGTTAAGAATTTGTATACTTCGAAGGGAAGTTGACAAGGATTGCAAAGGTTATTTAGGGCTGTATATGAAACTTTTGGTATTCACAAATATTCTGGAGACAAAAATATCGTTGTCAGCTTAAGCAATTTTACGCTGCCTTTCGTTATTCGTTCGCAGTTTAGGGAAAAACTTCTTAGAATTTTCACTGAGTTTAATATTGCACAGACTCTTTAACTTATTGCAATATTATATACATAAAATTATAAAATATATGTGTAATTTATGAGCTGAGTTTTACACCCCTCGATTTTCCTTCAACAAGTGTTGGAAAAGTTTTGTTAGTTTTCCAATCGAACTGAAAAACTTGTTATGCCTCGCACCTCACAAGTACCATAAAGTACTATAAAGTATCATAAAGTGCTATGCTGTACCCGTGTGTATATTCGACTTACGAGCATTTCCAATAAAATGCTTTTCAAAACAAAAGCAATTGGGTTGAAAAACACAAACAAAAACCTCTTTTATGCGGTTGTTTATTGTAATGTACTCGTGTGCCTCATATTACACATTGTAGATAAACAATAATTACGCACATTTAAACACACGCAAATTAACTTCAACACATTTGTATGAGTGTGTGTGTGTGTGTGGCGTGCGTGTGTGTGTATGGTCTGTTGGTGGTCATGGTAGCATCTGAATGGGAGCACGCATATCTGGCCAGTTGTTGTGGCTGTAGACTGACAGGCTTTGTGTGTGTGAGTGGTTGGGTGTGTGTGTGGGTAGGGTGGGCCATTACAGATTTATCGCAACGAAATGTAGGTGTGCACGATTTATGCACAGTTTGCTGAGAGCGACAACAGTAACGATGCCAACAAATCACTGCGCAAAACAACAACAACAATGAAGATTATATGGCATTGGCATCAAGAAGCGCAACAGCATCAGCAACTGATGCTGATGCCACTGGCAATGGCAACAATGCCGAACATGAACTCAACGTGTGTGTGTAAATGCGTATGCTTACGTGTGTGTGTGCGTGTGTGTGTGTGTATGTATGCTGATTGCCCAGCCATAATGTGCGGCTGGCCAAAAGGCAGTCAAGCCTACGACTGCATACCCATACCCACATCTGTTGTGCTCGCTGCCCGATACCGTAGCGTATCAGTTAATGTGGGTTCAGCTTCAAGCGGAAACGGAAACGCCCCACAAATCGTGGTCTAATGATCAGCTCTCATTTAATTAATTGTTGATAACAGTTTCATGCTGCATCCCACTTACTCTGTCCACCTCCCAATACGCAAATGCGTCGCACAAACTGTGGCCACCAACGGGGCTACCAAATTCAATCTCCATGATAAAGTGTTTGTGTGCTTTCACTTCCTAATCATATTGTAATTAGGTATATTATACCACCTCATGTCTAGCTCATTTGATGCTAAGTATTATATTATAGAGACCGCTTGGATTGTTTATAGATTACATTCGTTAACATATTGCATTTTGTCTTCTTATTTTGTCAAACCCTTAACTTAGTTAAAAGCGAAATATAGTACGGAATTCAAAAGCCTTGCCCTGTTTCCCTAAGAAAATTATAAGAAATTTATTTGACTCTTAACTTTCGCTTTTTTTCAGTCGTGTTGAGCTTGATTAACTTAACCTAGAGAGCAGCAAAAGCAGAAGCAGCTCTTCATATAGTCAGTTTGATATGTGGCTGAGCGTGGGTTTCACAATTTTAGGCAGCTGAGAGACCCTAGCAGAGGGCAGGCGGTAATAAGCGGGAAACTTAGTGCAGAAATGGCAACAACTTGAGTGCAACTCGTTCCACATGCACTTCAATTGCAACTTTTATAAACTGTTTCAACTCAAATTATATTTACGAGAGACCACAAAAATTGACAAGGGGCATGGCGTGGAGGCTGGCAACATTTACAGAATGTGCGAGCCAGATATGCCAAGAAGTCAGCAAATTTGTGTGGTGCGATATGAACGGCTGAGGGGTGGAAAGGGGGGGGGGGGGAGCGAGGGATGTGTGGGATGGTGCATGTGGCAGGAAGCAGAGAGCCGAGTCGCGAGTCGTGAACTGCTGTGTATCGAGAGCGGCATGCGGCATGTGGCATGCGGCATGCGGCATCATTAAGCGCATCATTTTTGGTACTTAAAACTTCAGCAACGTTTCGCTGTTGCCGCTGTGGCAGTAACAACAGCTGCAACAACAAACGGTAAAGTAGACGTAATTTTTAATAGTTTTCGCAATTAAATCGTAAAATTTAACAACTTTGCGCAGTTCTTAACGAAATTGCGTTGGGCGGCGCAAGTCACCAAAATCTGACACTGATGCATTTCCGTTTGGCTGTCTCCCAACTTTGCCAGTGCAACAACCAGCCAAGCATCAGTGCAACCACCGGAACCATCTCCGTTCCATTTCCGGCTCCGGCTGCGTTCATCGTAATGTGAATATCTCTCGAAGTTTTGCTGATTTTCTTTGCGCTGTTCGTCGTTGGGACGTCAACTTTATTATTTCCGTCAAGCAAATCTTTAAATTAAATCCACTTATAAAGTATTTATGGCTGGTGCTAAATATTATCGCACGATTTCTATTGCCATTAAAATAGAAACAAAATTACGAGTTTGCCACAATTATATCACTTGCAGTCAATTATGCGGATTCTCATTTACCATTTCGCCAACGTTTCGCGATCTATTTAATGCACTTTCAGGAGTTGATGCATAGTGCTGGCAGAAATTGGGGTCCATTATCGGTTAATTTATTCGTTTACTTCGTGAAACGAGCTAAGTAGTGCTTGAAGTAACAATTCACTAAACAAAAAAACATTCGAACTACTCAACATGAAAGCAACATCTTCGAGCTAATCAGGAGACATCTATGAACAGTTGTTTGCAACTCAAACTGGTTGACCTTAAGAAATTGAGTGCTGACTTGTTCGATATAATTTTTCGAATAGCCTAAATGTGTTTTAATTTATTAATTATTTTACGTATATTATATACATATTATATTTATATTTTATTATAATAAATAAATAAACCGCATCAGAATTGAAAAGCTCTTAACTATATTCTTTAAAATAATTTGAAAAGTAAGCCCTTCGATAAATTAAAAACTAAATTTTTATTCCTTTCAATTGTATATATGGATAGTAAATATTAATCTTCGAATGTGGAACACGCAGCTGGAAAATGTGTGTCCGAAAAGAAAGAATATAACCAAAGATTGTAAATCTTATGACCGCAAATGTTTTTGCCAAGAAAAAGCGTCGACATTGGCGTCAAGCATAGCTCGCATTAAGTCATAATTTATATGCACAAGTGGAAAAAGAAGCAGGCATAGTTCAAAATTCAAATGCCCTACTAGCATAACATGGCCGCCGCAGGAAGGTGAAATTTATTGGAATTCCATCAATTCTAAAACCATGCTCTGCTCCAATTTCAAATCGGAGGCATCCAACTGTGCTGTTTGACCCGCATCGCATGGCAACGGACAGCTCTTTGTAGCTGCCGTGGGTTGCTGCAATGAAAGTGGCTATCCACTCGCACCCGCAACCGCCAGCCTTGGCCAGGCCTGCCGTGTCGTGTCCTGGCCTGGCTTGGTCAAGACCAACCGCTCATCATAAATACAAAGCAGGCAGCGCTATGTCAGTTGCCCGCTCTGACACTTTTATTGGCTCTCGTGTCGCTGAAAGGTGCTCAGCAGCGATATGCCAGCAGCAACCTGCAGCTGCTATTACGCGTCCCCACGCCCCCACGACCCCGCTCCTTTGGCAACGCACGTCTTTGTGCAAAGCAAATGAAATTGAAAATTTTTATGATGCCAACGCAGCCGGAAGAAGCTTCCAATTGAAGCGCCCCTCTAGTGGGGGCCAGCTGAGTAGTTGCTGCCGCTGCGTTTGCTTGGAATTCTGGAAATTTAAACAGCTGTATAAAGTTAGTTAACCTGCTGCTGATTAAGAAGCGCCCAACTTCTTGGCATTTACGGCATCGAGGGCTCGGCCCGTATAATTTTAATAGCCTTCAATGGGCGACACGCGCTGCTCCGGCTTCGGCTCGTGTTTTCAGCTTCAGCTTGGTTCTTTATGAGCGTTTGCTCCTTAACCAAAAACTGCAGCTTAAATATTTTGCGCAAAAACTAAAGCAGAGCCGGGCGAATTTCCACGCGCTAAAAGTAGCTGCCAAGTAACAAGCTTAACCGCAAAAACTTTGAAATAAACTTTTGTTGCTTGTTGTTGTTCTTTTTATTGTTGTTGTTGTTGTTTTTGTTGTTGCTGGCAAAATAATTCAGCGTGCGCCCGCGCAAGCGGCATAACTATAACTTCCGATTCCGCTGCCAGCCAAACGGTAAAGGGACGGGGAGGGGGGGGGGGGGCGTTGACTGGTTGGAGTTACTGTTGCGGGTGCGCCATGTAATACAGTTAAATATAAATTCAAAAAATATATATAGAGTTTTGTGCAACTTTTTGCTCTGCGCTGCACTTGCCCCGCTTCTTATATCTTCCATATTTTTTTTCTTTTATTTGTTACTTGTGCAATTTGCATGAGCGGCAAACACCCACGAACAACTAACAAGTCGTCCTGCTTGGTGGCAGCAACAACAACAACAATAGGAGTGGCAAGCAAACTTCCGGCTGATGAATAAGTGTCTGCGTGGCCATGTGGCTGTGGGGTGTTCCCGTGGGGCGTGACTATTGCCATAGCTGGTTGTTTGTTGTGTGTGCGTGTTTAGTTTGTTTAACTGTAAAAAAAAAACGAAGAAAATAATAATAAAAACAACTTCCTAATTGCGAAAATAAAAATCAACAACTGCCGCAACACTCGCGCAACAGCAACAGCAGCAGCTACATCAGCAACAATAACAATTAAGCTCGAACAATGGGCCACTATCGATGCATAAGTAGCTACTCATAAGACTGAAAACTCGAAACAAAGATATGGCAGCGCCAGTTGTAGTTGTGTGTGTGTGTCTCAAGCTACTAGTTTATCAGAACTAAATGCTGGGCATAACATTAGTAGCCCACATTATGCTCAAATTTGGCACTGTTAATTCAACGACGATCATGTTATGGAGCCAGTGCTGGCAGATATTTAGTTTTCTGTTAGATTTTTTATTTATTTTTATTTTAATTTACGATCTATCTTATCGATAATGAGTAAATTATGTGGTGTTGATAATTACATGAGGCTTTTTGTGTGTATTGGAAGAAAAATACAATTTTTTTTCTTTTTTGACATCCCTGGGGACTTAACCCCCCCGGATCTTCTGCCCAGGGTGCTGACTTGTAGCGCACCACACTACGCATAGTCGCTTCTATTAGATGCAGAGCTTTAAAAGAAATTCTGTTGCTTAACATGCAGCCTTATAGAAATTTGAATAAAATTATTATTTTAAATTATATAGATAGAATTTGCGCTAATATGCGAATGCATTGACCATTGTAGCACTGGGGGGTATGACATTGGCATAGCATCGCAGTCTGGCATAAATTTAACGCAGAACAACTCGGACTTCCGCTCTGACCGAGCGCCATGTTGTTATGCAGAATGTGCGGACGTTGCCGGGCCGCAATGTTGTCTATGTCTGGAATAGCGAGCGTGTGCATGTGCGTGCCAGTGTGTGTGTGTGCACAAATACGATTTAACAAAAAGTAAGTGGGCCCAGGGCTTACAGCATTGCCGGCAAGCGAACAAACAAACCAAATGAAGTTATACAAACTCTGATAGCGGCAACAGCAGCAGCAACAGCAACAACAATCACAACACCAACAGCAGCAAGTCCTGAGGCCTGAAAAAATGTCGGCTCATATTAATTTCTGCTATCTCAGTGACGGTTCACATGCGTATTGTTCTTGTAGATTTACATTGTTGTTTTTGCTGTTGCTGTTGTTGTTGCTGCAGTGCGTTCGCGTGCGCGACTCTAGCAATAAATTTGATTTGTTTAGCAATTTGTTGCATATCGCATTGCGCATACGCCCCGTGCATTCATCTAGACGAAGTCACGTCTGTTGTCGTCGTTGCTGTTGCATTTACCCTCTTCCTACCCCTTGCCATCACTTGTGCAGTTGCTTTAACGATGAATAACGTGTTTTGCATTGTTGTTCTTTTCGCTGGCAGCTGCCAACTTTATGCGACATTTTATGCACTACAACTGACAATAATTTATATTGAAATATGTCTCTACACTCACTGTCTGTCTATGTGGTGTGTGTCTTAGTTGCGCATACATGACGGCTACCCAACATTTAAGCATGTTCTGCAGTCTATATATTTGTGTAAATTGTACTTTTGCCCAGAAAATCAACTTAAGTAATCCGTTAACATTTGTTTACACATGAATAATTGTGTGTTCTAAATGGAATAATATACATAAATCATAATATTTCTTTTTTTATATTAATTTTACTACTTTTGTTACATGAATGCATTTCTAATACTTATGTCTAAATGATGCATAACTCCTGGCAATTGGCAGCGCTTGCAACAAATTGTTCCATTGCGACCAACATGCACTTGTCTGCGGCCGCTTGGTGCCGCTCAATGTCTTGTTGTGTGCATTTTAATAATTAATAATAATTTAGCATGCACTTAATTTTAATTATTACTCAATTAGGTCAGAGCCATAACAATTTAAGCACCGAGCAGTGCCAGCGTTGCTCGTAATGAAGAGCGCGTGTAATTAAACAATTTTCGCTGGCCACAGGCGGGACGACAAGACGCTCCACTCGGTTATGTCGCCTGGCTTTGTAGCCTGTCATTGTCCTTGTCGCTGCTCGCTGCTCGCTGCTCGGTTCCCGCCAGCCGCGTCATTAGGGATGCTTTGTGTGCAAATTTGATTTCATAACATTTTGTCAGTGTTTCGCCTCGATTTGGCGCCTTTACGATGCACATACATTTTACGACAAAGTTGAACTTATAAATAGTTTTACGAACTGGCGCACAGCTCTAACCACAGCAGCCAAGATGAAGTGACGATGACGTTTGACAAAGCTGATGAGCGGATGGCCATGGGGAAAAGTCCAAGTGCAGAAGGCCAGGAAAACATTTGTGTTAAATTTATAGAACATAGCCAGCGAAAGTGTATTTGTTTATTCATTTGCAAGCTTTCATGTGTTTGAATAAAGTTGTGAAGCACATTACTCGAATTTTATGGAGAAATTATGAGCATAGGGTGTGTATAAAAAAGGTAAACTGCTTAACTATGGCAGGTGGCTTTAAAACTGGTTGTGAACTGTAAGCAAAATTAATCTGTACTTCTTATTCTTACTTTGGCGTGTTATTACATGCTCCTTACATCTTCATAATTTCATTTATACATATATTTCTCTTCTGACTATGAAGAAGCGACTTTAACTGGTTGGGAACTGCAAATACACAGTATTGCTTTGTTTATATTAAATTGCTTTGAGCCTTGCTTGGTTGGGATTGATTTTCTCATAGCATCTTCAAATCGCATTTAGTTTTTATCTTTTCGAGGCGTAATCTGTACTTACTTTAATTGCATATAACACTCCTTACTAAAGTATCTTCAATTTATTTAACGTTCTCTGTTTGCATTTAACCTGAGCGTATACAAGTTGAATGCCATTAGGCAAAAGGCTGGCAAGGAAAAAAAAATCGAAATTCACATATCAAATATACAAAATATGTATGATAGTGTGTATGTATGCAGCACAGCTATAATGTGCATTCCAAATGTAAACTCGTGAAAAGGCTGAAAATGAAAGGCGAAGAAAAAAAAAAAAATAAAACTTCATATCTGATTGAATAATAATGTGTGCTTAAGGATTTAATGTGCAGCTGGCAGCAGCTGCTGTTACGCTTTTTTTTACTTTTTGTCTTCAGACTTCCTTGTGTCGTTCTTTTTTGCTGTAGTAAAATAGCACTTGGGATACGCAAAAAAAATATGCAAAATTACAAAAACAACAAACATCGATGGGCTCAGCCTGTGCGCCCAATGGGGAATTTGCTGTTTGCCTGATGCTGATTGCCAAAAAAGTAAAGAAGGGCACGTTGAAAAGAGCTAGAGAACTACTTGTAAATAAACACACACAACGAGCACTCACGGAAACATATATATATACAATACAATACTTTGACAGGACACATTTACAAGCAAGAAGAGCAGCAGAAAAAAAAATTGAATTTTCTTATCGCACGTTTTCAAATTAACCCAAAACAGCGCCAAGAGCAGACCCACAGGGCTGCGTGTCAAGTTTATTTAAATGTACCTCCCACCCCATTTAGCTTCTCAAAAACCACTCCATTCACCCATCGGTGTCCACATTGCGTTTTGCTAGCCATCATCATTAGCAGCACATTTAGAAAGACATCCACATGTGAGATCTTTTGGCATTAAGTCGAGCCCAACAAATAAAAAGGACTCAACAAGGGTATAACGGCGTAGTCGGGTGCCACTGACTGCGAAATACCCTCTTCGGCATGCATTATATAAAAAAACTTTTGCTAAAATTTGGCTTAAAAGTTCTTTTGTACAATTTTTTGTCCCAATTGCCAGCCATATAAATGTCCATATTGCATGTTTGAAGCGGCGCTTAGTGAAGTTCGTAGCTTTTTGAGTTTGATACTAAACTCTTGCTATAAACGTATGGCCGATTATATCTACTGTCTACTACGGATAGACAGAAAGGAAAGTATGCTAAGTAGCATCACAGATCTAAGATTAAGAAAATTTCGCATCGAGAAATGAACGCTTGTCCATCTGACAAGGTTAGAACGAATCGATTGGTGATCAAGAATCTTCTCAAACCAGCTCCCTTTCAAAATTTAAAGTCTTGCTCTTTGGGATATGAAGGATTTGCCATGGCATGTTTAAGGCCTGAAAATTTTATAGAGATCTGGCTATAAAAAGCCGGGGTAATCGGGAGTGTATTTCCCATACATAGTGCGGGGCGAAAAGCTAGCTTCATGCACAATTCTTAAAAACTTGACTACCTCCATAAGTGCAATATCTGGCTTCAAATATTTTTAACTTTTTATCGTACTTATCGTTCTCTATAACCAAATAAATAATACGTATTGTATATATTAATAGGGTGGTACGCCCTGTAATCTGAACTAGATTTGAATTTTAACGTGCGGATAAACTCGATTGGGATGCAGGTAAGTCGCACCGACTGGGGTATCAATATTCTGCCAAAACGTTTCCAGCTGGCTTATATCTTGTTTGGTATAGTTTTCCTGGTCGCTTGACCAACAATTGGGGCGATTTGCAAATTAGTTGCACAAAATGCATGGCTTCTTCGGAATATCTGCCGCTTTCTTTGCTCGTAAAGTAAATATTTCCAACTACCAAAGTATTACAGAATCTTCTGGAGTTTCTATAGGATTAATTCTATATTTTTAACCATATTTCTCATCTATTTGTGAACATTCTACGGGCATCTTTTTTGCAAGGCATCATTCGAAATAACCGCGTTGGGAAGAATTGGTTGAAAGATGGGTTTTTATACGGCAAAACTGGCTGCTTTTTTTAGACATATATACCAAGTCCACAATTTCCAGATTAACTATTCTCCTCGCATATTTGCAAAAATGTTTTTCATTCGTGGGCACAAATTCTTTGGTTTTCGAGCAATTTGATTTGCCAACATTTCTCTAGGCCCATGAAAACCAAATTAAAAAACACCCAAGAAAATATTATACAACATTTAAACCAGTCTGCCTTGCAGTCTGGACTGAAATTGCTGAGGGTAAATTTCGATTAAAATGAATATCTAGTCTGGCCTAGAGAAAACACTAACTTTTTCGGCCTCGGGACATTCTCCTTAAACTGACCTGCCACATTGCCAGCAGGCTTATATCTGGCGACAACGAAGTTCTTTCGTTTACCACTGGAATTGATTGTTTGTTATGCACTTGAACATTATCTGCTTAATGTTTTTATATACATACCTACTCTGGCCAACGCCCATAGTTGTGCTTGACTTCCAAATTAATTGAGTAAAATGCCCAGTTATCAATGAGAATCCGGGACTTTCATATTTGTAATCCTTAATTTCATCGTACCACATTTTCACACATGTCAGTGGATTTTTGTCGTATAACAGAGATTTTCACCATAGTCACCATTTGAGTGATCTAGGCTATCTTTTTCGACAAGCAGCTTTAATTTTTCGATCAGAATTCAATATGTCCCACTTACAATAATCGCAATTACTTACTTCAGCATACTTTTTACACTCCTCGCTTAATGTGGTATCTAGCAGGAGGCTGGGACAGCCGTGTTCAGCCCGGTATTTATTATGCTCGTGTAGAAAGTCATTTTCAAAATCTGATTTAACTGATTTATACTAAAAAGCATATTGAAAATATAAGTTCCAATAGTCTGTAGTTTGGACATACCAACAATAAAAGCACTGTCATCCACAGCGCCAAAACAATGCCAGTGCTCATGAAGTTTTATACATAGAGAATTTAAAACGTGTATTTAATTTTTTTCTTGTATTTTTTTTTTTATGAAAAACAATATGCTTTCAAGTGTTACTTTGATGACTTCTACACACACAAAAAGTTAACGTAGTATTTAATTTAACATAAATGAGAAAGAAGGGCTTTCTTAGGCACGCCGAATACCTAATACCCTTGCAGTCCCGACCTTTTCATAATGCTCATAGTGCCTTTCTCGATCTAACAAGCACAGGGAAAATAGTTAGTGCTGTGTTTGGTCTTGATAAACACAAAAGGTTTCTAATCAAAAACCTAGTTTTCGACCGATCGTTCCTATGGCAGCTATATCATATAGAAGTCCGAACTTAACAGGATTTTGCATATATATTAGGAGCATAGTAAAACTAATAAATGCCGAGTTTGGTCAAGATATATTGATAATCGTTCGACCGATCGTTCCTATGGCAGCTATCTAATATAGTGGTGTCATATAGCTGGTTCTGACAAATGTACTGCATGCAATAGAAAGAAGTACTTCTGCAAAGTTTTATAAAGATTGCTTTTAAACTAAGAGACTAGTTCGCATAGTAACAGACAGACGGACATGGCTGTATCGACTCGACTGTTGATACTGATGAAGATATATACCTTTAGGGATCGGAGATGCTTCCTTCTGCCTGTTACATTCCGATAATCGATAACTTACTTGGTTTCCAAGCAATCCATAAAAATCGATATCGATATTCTATGTTTTGGGAATTTTGGTAAATAATAAGAGCTAGAGTCACCAAACTTGACATATAGTTCTAAAATGGAATATATATAAGCATTTGATGTTGGATGAAGAGGGTTCATGGTATCCCCTAGTCGGGAGCTCACGACTAGAACCTCTAGTTTTTAATTTAATAACAAATTGCTGCATTAAGCTTTATATAATAACCCTAGCGGGTATAGCCCGGCCTTGCGCGTTGCACTTATTTTTTAAAATCAATGTTCTAGAATAGCTTTGATTTTGAAACTGAGCGGACAGCAAATAACCACTGTTTCGAGTGGGATTTCCCAAATCGCTGAAACCGTTATTCATTATATTCTTTTAAAGAGCTTTGAAAATAAGTTTGATGCAAATTAGACACAGCTTAAAATTCTCAAAAAATTACTTTAAAATGCACTTTCCACCGAAGGAGCTTAGATTTTGCAAAAAATGTGAAACACGTCTCAAATGATTTTTTATGTAGATCCATGCAAATGAATTTGAAGTCAAAAAGCCACCCACCAAATCTTTGACTCCCATTTCCACCAAGGAGTGGATTTTTCGAAAAGTGTGAAATACCCCTCTAATGAATTTTAACAATGATCATTGAAAATAAGCTTGAGGCCGATCCGATGGATAAAAAAAAGTTTCATACCAACGTTTTTCGCTAATTAACCACTGTTGTGGGTGGAATTTTCCAAATTGCTGAAACACGTATTCATTAAGTTCTTATGTACCCTTTAAAAATAGGTTTGAAGCAAATCGGACACCACTTAAAACTTCGTCCAAAAAATCTTTGAATTGCATTTCTACCGAAGGTGTTTAGATTTTGCGAAAAATGTGAAATACGTCTCAAATGATTTTTCATATAGAGCTTTGCAAATGAATTTGAGCGCGAAACGTCATCCACCAAATCTTTGACCCCCATAAAACAATGCACAGCTGCAGGTACTCGAGTTTTTTGAGTGCCAGCTAGTTGCCGGCCGGTGGTCAATTGTTGCAGCATATGCTCAAGCAGCGCCAGAGCCTGCCAACAGTGATGCCGCTGCAGCTGCGCTTTAGCCACTCGACGCCTTTGCGTGCGGAGCTCACGAGCTGGACGCCACGAAGGCGGCAGCACTATGAGAAATGGCTGCAGGTGGCAGGAACTGGATGAACATGAGCCCACCTGGAAGCAGCCGATTGGCACAATTAGCATGACATTCGGCAAGCCACTTAATTATACGCCCGATATAGATCTAGGCAGCGTTGGCCAAAACCCAATCCCGTTGACCTACAAACATTTGAATGCTTCGCATAACGAACTCTGGGATGACTTTTAAACATTTTGGTTTTTGTATTTCTATTTATTTTTTGCTGAACTGCGAAACTATAATATATAATTTCTTTTTATATTCGGATTATTTTTTACGTTTTTTTTTTTTTTTATTTATTTAATTCCTAAAATTTAGAGGAACGTTGAAAATGTTTAGCTTTAAATTAATCTATATATCATACTAAAAACTTAGCGTAGTTGTTTTTTGACCGCATTATATAAGTTTGGGCTCGGAAGTATATATGTGTACGGGTACCATTTTCAAGGCCCGGATCCGGCTCGACAATGAAGAATAAACTTAAAAAAAAGACGCGCATTTTATTTCGAATATCCCGAATTTTTGTATTTGTTAATTTGTTCTCTGCTACAATTTTGTATAAAAACTAGTTTTAATTAGTTGGTATATAATTTGTGCAAAAGCTTATCAAAATTATTAATAATCCTAATTGGTTTAATTTAGTTTTTACGTTTTATACAAATTATGACACCCAAAATTGATTCTACCGAGTTGGGACTTAAATATCAGAAATAGCTCAACAAAGTGAAAGCCACATGGAACATGTTTAAATCTTTATGTTTATACCTTATGAATATCGCTTATTCAGTCTTGTCAAAAGTTTGTACTTCGAAGGTCTCGGAAACTGTTTTTAATGTAATTTTTTGGGTTTCCTACAATGTCCCATCCTCTTTTCTCGATAAGTGTAATTTTGTTTGTTGTTTGGTGGACCAAAAGCAAGCGTGAAATACACCACACCCCTTCGGGCCACATAAGACAATCGAAATTCGATAACATTGAACAAAGGAGGGACAAGCCAAGCCAGAGGCAACGACTGGGTCAACAATAAAGTCGCAAACCAATCAACTGCACGTCGACCGGACCCGGCGAGAGCCTGCCAGCTTTTGAATCCGATGACAGACTAGATGGAAAAAGGAGAAAAAAATACATATAAGATATTGGGGGGGAAAAAAACAAATACAAAACAATGCCCCCGAATGCATGCTAAATAGAGGATTTAGGTAAATGGATTTCTAGGCATTTTCGCATTTGCCCGGGAAATTGAATATAAAGTGTGTGTCAGTAAGGGTGTGCGTCTGTGTGTTGGTTGGATGTCCCTTTTGTCTTTTGTGTTCACTATGTGTGTGTTTTTATTGGTACTTATGTGAGTGTGGGTGTGGGTGTATGTGTGTTGGTGACCAACGTTAATAGCTAAAGTTTAGGCAAAGATTTCATTTTATTATGTGGAAATTTATTAAAGCCTTTGGGCCAGGAAGAGGGATTTTAATCGCTTTGCGTTTTGCTCACAACACTCATGCCCAATGCCAGAGTAGAGGCTGTTGTTGTTGTTGTAGCTGCTGCTGATGGGGTTTGTGGTGGTGGTGTTGGCAGTTAGCATCATTTCCCTGCGTCCTTGAGCCCTGGAAATGGAATAATTGGATATTCTTGTTACTTCTGCTGCTGCTCAATTCTCGGCAACAGCTCGGACAGCTCTGGCTGCGGGTCCAGCTGCTGACGATGACGTGATGTTGTTAGCTTTTCAAAATGCTTTAAGTAAGTTTTAATGGCTTCCTAAGCTGCTGCACAAGGGCTACAAGTATCTGGCACAACATGCAGCGCTTTTCGCAATGCAAAGAAAACGAACTTCCACTCAGTTTGTGTTGTGAAAAGAAAAATATAGTAATATTAAAATTGAATTCACTTTCAAGAATTATTCTGCTTTCAAAAATAGGTTGTCCACTATTTGTTCTACAATATAATTTAGGAATATTTATAAAAGAACAAATGTTTAGCTTTATTTAACTTGCTTTTGGGCAATTCGATATGAATTTATTTAGATATCAGATACGCTAGTTAATAGAGTTAATGAGTTATTTAAGTTCAATAAATATATATTGTATTAATTTTCTTATAGGCACAACAATAACCCTATTAAAATAATAATAGTAAAATCAATAAATTATATAAATATTTAGATATAATATATAATAAATAATAGCAAACAATATAAATAATAAATAAAATATAAATAAATTATATAATTATAAGTTTCATTTACTTTTATTATTGCATCATATTGATATATTATTTAAATTTTACTAATTAATTATTTATTTCTTATTAGCGTATTGTTAATGTCGTATAAAAAATTGAAAATTGAATTGATGCTAATCAAACATATTTTTTAAGTATTTTCTAAATTGCTCTTAAAATTTATTTAATTTTTTTACATATATTTTTCAACAATTATTAAACTTGTACATTGTATTGCATGACATTAAAAATAATACAGTGCATTTCTGTACTGAAACATACACTTTCTTTTCTATTTCTTTTATCATTTCTCATGGCCGGAGGACTCTGCCCATTAGTAATTCATTTGTGCCACTAAAAGGCTTTTCGCAATCAAATCTATCTTAGGCTAAATTTGGGCCAGGCTCAATAAAAACATGTAACCAATTTACTAACTAATCGATCAATTCCAATTGTAAACTATTGACTTTATTAAGGGTATTCCATGCAAAGCAGAATAGTTTAAAAGTTACTTTTTATTGTGTTTGTATGCTGTTACCCCTTGCTCTTATTACGCTCCGTTTTCCGCTCTGCCACAAGTATAGGTTGCTGACCAGTTGCTGTGCACTAGAGAGAGAGAGCGAGAGTAAGAGAGAGGGAAGGCACAAATTGACACAGTTGAGGACAACAAGCAACAATTTTCAGATATTTTCTTTTACTCACTTTACTTAGCTTCCTTGTTTAGCTGTTTTAAACTTCCGTTTTGCTGCTGGCTCTTTCTAGTTTTCATTTCTCATGTCTCCCGTCCCCCATCCTGATTTTTACATGCGCTTTTGCAGTTAACCCAAGGTTCCAACATTCAGTCCCTCGGCCAACATTGTTGGTGACAGTTACCATTGGGCATTAGCGCGGTCTGTAATAAGGATCGTCATCGCCCCCATAATCATTGGCCTGTGTAAACCTGCACTTAGCGTGGTCATTTCGCCTGCAGTTGCCGCTGGCCCCAGGAGAACGGGAACTGGACCGCGTGGCCTGGAGAGTAACGACGCCAGCATGTACGGCATATCCTGGCAGTCTGGCGGTCCGGCAGTGTATCCTGCCCAGGCGAGCCGGGAATTTCGCCACGAACCGAAATACTCTTGAGCGCAAATGGTGGCGCGCTTTGTGCGGCTTCCGCCTCGTCAGCTAATACCCAAATGGATGTTTAGTGTAAGTCGCCGTCCTTGTCGCTCCCAGAAGGCAGGACCCTTGTCCTTTGTTTTGGGCGTCGCTGCACAGTTGCCGCTGTATTGTCATTTTCTCGTATCCTTTTGCCTTTAGCCGGCTTTGTGGGACCCGGATTTGGGTCTGGTGCCGGCAACGCAATTATATAGCCTGTTATTGTTGACGTAGCTGAAGCTGTAGTCCGAGTCGAAGTTGTTGCTCATTTCTGTTTCTGCTTAAAACTTAATGACACTTTCAGTTAATTATCGCGGTGGATTTGCAAAATTAAGCGATTCGGGTATAATTACCAAGGATTATGTAACTGCCTTATTTAGCTTTTCTTTCCGTTTTTTCCTCCTTTTCAGGGACTTTTTTCTTCACATCTTTCGCATTGACCGCAGCAGCGATTGGCAGGTTGCGGTTAACAAATCAGATTTTGGAATTACTTAGTGCTTAAGGCAAAGTAAGTGGCGCTTAATGCTTTTTAAAATGTTTAATCAGGGCTTGTTGGACGTTAAATGGCAATGTTTGGGTCTAAATAGTGAACAATTTGGGCTGTATTATTTCTGAATACATTGCTCGGATATTACAATAGATTGTTTTAGGATTTTATGATTACATCAATAAGCTGCATAACAAATTTCAGCCTTAAAGTTGATTAATAACTATCGTATTGTGCTTGGCTCAAAATTATACTTCGTTCTTTTTTTTTCGAATAAAAACAAATTTAATTTTGAACTAATTGCAAATTTGAAAAGACAATTTCTCGGCGGCTTGCTCGACTCTCAGACACATAAGCCACACGGGTAAAGCACATTAATATTTGACCACATTTTATCACCACTTAAAGGTTGAATATACCAAAATCCCTATTTTAATATTCACTTTCGACCAAATATCTCAACCGTCTCATAGTTGTTAAACATAGTTTTTGATTCTGTTTAACCAATTTTATATGACTCTCGACGTGAAATAAGCTTTCTCCTGCTGAGTAATTGAAGTTTCCTATTTAAAGTTGCAACAAGTTTTGGAAGCGGGAAAATATGTACTGCAGCTGGATATGACCCAGCACATTAGCCTGCAATTAATTTGGAATTTTGGTAAATTGCGTGAAGTTTGCGTGTGCGAGAAAACATTTCTAGTACAATATATATTTTTTTTATTTTACTTTTATTTTTATTAATATTAATGCATAGCTTGTGCGCTCAGGTGCCTTAAATATTTTACCTTTACCGAGACCTGGCCAGAGACTGAGTCTAACGTTTGCAAATAATTTGTGCGTCGAGCTAAGCGCAAAACCCAAACGCAACCGCACAAAAACTTTTTAGACAACAGTTTTCAAAGTATTACAAGTGCTGCAGAAAAACGCAGCATGCATTGGGCAAGGGAAGGGGGGTTGGGCAACGTCGATGGAGCTGAGAGGCGGCTGGCTGTCGGTTGGTAGCCCCAACTTATATTTGCCCACTTAGACAGGGAACGAGTTAAAATTTATAGGTATTTCGCCTAAAATCTCGCAAAGTATAAACCACTTAGGTGCAGCGCCGGGGTCGTTGCTAGCGGTACGGGCGTGGCCGAGGCAAACACTTTGGCATTTGTCTTGGTAGGACTTTTTTCTTTCTGTTGCCGCGTTGTTGTTGCCGCACTTTGAACACATAAATCAGCCATGAGCAGCGCCAAATGCCAAAACTACCCGTGCCCTAGCAGCTCGCTTGCCTTGGCTCTGTCCAGGTACGTGTGTGCCTGTTTCGTTTTAAAATCAGCAGCAGGCAAAGCCACAGCAACAACAACAACAAATAGCCCATATTACTTGGTGCAACAATTGCAAGTGTTCTGAACCCAGATATAAGCCCCTTATAGCCCTGTCCCGCGCTAGGCAAGCTTCGGCTTCGCAGCTGCCCTGCTGCCTGGTTGCTTGGCGAGCATAAAGTTTTATTCTGCAGCAAAGTTTGTTTATATCTTATTATATTTTTCACACGGCATTGGCTTTTAAACGTTTTCAGTTTGTAAAAACGAGATGGCAACACTTTGAAGATACCCTGTATTTAAAAGGACTACATTACATTAAAAGAGCATTTGTAAAATACCCTGTGACCCATTTATACATCAGATAGGATAAAGGGTTGTGCTTTATGTGGTATATGTTTTTCTTTTTAAACATATTCTTTATTCAGATATTTACAACACATGTACGGGGTATTTACGGTATACAAACCTTACTCAACTTTATTGGCTTGAAAGCACTTCACGTTTCTGTACGGCAAAAATAAAAAAAATTTCATTTAATTTCCGTGGTCATCCACCTGAAGTGGTCTACCTCGCATTTCGAGTGCACAAGAGGCGTAAAAAAAAGAAGAAGAAAAAACGAAATGAAAAGAAAATGGACTCTACATTGAAAGGGGCACGTGGCAAGTGGCAGCCTATTACCGAGTGGCTGCAACAATACTCGGCATTTGCATACAAAAAGATATTATTTGTTCTGTTGCTGTCACTGCCTTTAAACGCACTCGAAAAACGAGCCACTCAGCTACTTTTGAGAACAGTTGTCAGGCTTTCAAAAAAATACATATAACATAATATTTCAGCTTACACTTGCCCAATAAGTCATGTTTTTTGAAAATAAGGAAATTAAATTCAGATTATCATGATGATATTTGAAATTTCAATTCAATCTATTAGGTTTTTACTTTTTAAAGCGCAGTAGTTTATCGTCTTAACAAATTCTTGTGGACTACATAATTTATTTCTCATTAACCTAGATCTAAGGTACTTGACAAAATTATATATTTATATTTTCTGGTCAGGTTTTTAGTTCTTATTATAAATTAGTATTTTAATTAATTCGTGTGACGGCCTTTATTCCATTGGGTACTGCCGCATCATGTTGCACGCTCTGCACGTGTGTTAACCGGAAATTACATTGGGTTTGCAGCATTTTTTGCTTCTTCTTTATCCAATTTTTGGCTTTTAATTTTGACATCGCTTTCAGATTTTGTAGCTTAGTGTACATTGGCCTGCCCAAAATGCCGGCAACAGATCCCTTTGAGCTTTCAGCTTCTTTACTCAATGGACTTCCGGTGATTTTTTAATAATTTAATTTTCTACTCTCCTCGCATTTCGTTGCTCGCCCAGCTCAGCACTGGGCTCTGGCTGTGACATCCTCAGACTCAACCTTGGCCCGGTGCTTGGTCAAACGCACGCGACTGGGACCAACGCGTCGCCAGTGTCCTTTTTGCTGGGTGGAGGGGGCCAGAGCTGGCGCTCAGTGGCTCTGCTAGTGGCTGGTGTCAGCATTGAGCTTCAGCGAAGCAGAAACTTGGCATAGCAGCCGGATGCGTGGTTGGGCAGGTCCCTACAACGCGCAGCCTGTGACACAGGCCGTGGCTAAGGCTGAGGTTCAGGCTCAGGCTTTGCCGATGTCTTCAGTTTAAGTTGGCGGAAATTGTCTGTTGTTGCGATATCCTGCTGCGTTTTATAGTCGCGCTATGAATTGTTTGTATGTGTCTGTGTGTGTATGTAGGTGACTGCAGCACCCTGCGGTAGTAGTGGACTCAGATGGATTAATGACAGTCATGTCTGGCGCACACACTTTTGCCCCGCCGCCCACAGCCACAGGCACACACAACTGGCAACTGTCTCAATTTACCTTTGTCACTGGTTTCGCATCCTGCTACTCCTTAGCTACATCACCATCATTTTCATACACTTGACAAGGGTATTCACATATTGTTAGTATATATGTCAATCATAGAGGGAGAAGTCTCTGACCCATTAACGCACATATATTCTTGATCATTAGCAACAGGCAATTCGATCTTGCCATGTCTGTTTGCCTGCTTCTGTGAAGACTATTCTTTGAGTTGTAAGGTTTTCGTCATAAAACCCCTCTATTCGGTCGAAAAGTAGGCTCTTGTATGAAAAGACTTTTAAAAATGTTTTTACCAAACCCAGCGATTTAAATCAAACCAGTCTTTTACAGGATTCATCTTCATCTTTAAGGCAAAGGGTATTTAGGATTCGACGTGCCAATAATAGTCCCCCCACCCATTTTTGTTTCTCTTTTTTGTTCGTGTCTCTGCTCGCCTTTGTTTTGCACTCGCTTTGGCAAAACTTTTAATTAATTTTCATATTTTATGCAACAGTTCACCTGGCGTGGTCTGCCTTTGGTTGTTATTGTTGAAGCTGCGACCAACTGTGGCGCAACTGGACTGACAACGTTTTCAGTGTTGCGAAACTTCATAATGTGTGGCTAATTTGTTGAGCATTCCTTGATTTATGTGCGCACTAAATATGTGAATGGAATATTATAAGATATGTATGTTGTGGAAATAAATGCAAAGTTGGTTTGCTAGAAGGGATTTAAATATTATGAGTACATTAATCATGACAGTAAAAATAAAATAAATTTTCCCTACAGTTGTGGGTTTACCTTTATGTTTGTTGCACCTGGTTCATCACACTTGGCTTCACTACCGCCATGATTAACTTAATTTTATCTTTATGTTCAACGCTTAACCAAAGCTTATCAATCGCTTCTTTTGGCTTAAAGGTTTGCTTTTACAATAGGCTTACCCATAAAATTTGCAAATTTTCCACCATTAAGATTGTATTTGGGCGACAACTACATAGGAATCCTATAAGTATCAAACTGGCATATATATGTATATATATACAAATGCACTGTAAACGCAACTAGTGCACTAATGAATATTTATAATGTAGTGCATCCCTTTCATTCTTGCATCCCTGCACTTCACTCTGGTCAAAGAAACTCATTTTAATTTATTCGTTCGCACGACTTTCATTTATTTCACTTTCGACACAGAATTTCTAAGCGAGGAAAACTTTAAAAAAAGAAGGCATCCCCTACAGACAAATACACACGCGAACACGCATAGCTGTGAAAGTATTCTCCTTGGGACATACAACCATAATGGCACAACAATCAAGTGATGGAGAAAACAAGAAAACTGAGTGGAAACAACACAAATTCACTACTCAAATCATTTTGAGAATGGCAGAGACAGAAAACGGCGCAGAAACTGGAGCTTAGTAAAGATTTTTCATGAATTTTCTTCAGTTATATTTCAATTTTTACGCTTTACTATTTTCCTTTTACATTTCAAGTTCGACATGTGAAGTGCTTTTTGCCAGTTATCATGAGCTGCAGTTGGTCTATCATTCATTTTTGTCTTTGCCTGTGTGTATGTGTGCGTGTGTGTTTCAGTGTGTGTATAATGCAATTGCATGCATCAAATTTGGATGCAACAAATTTGCTGAAGCACTCGTCATTGTGCAACAAAATCACTTGATAATACAAATAATATGAGAAAAATTTTATTTTTACTTTGTTTGGAATTTACATTTATTCAACATATTTATTTAAAGTGAATAACGAGTCGCATAATTTAATTAAATTACAAACGAATTCCCATCATCTCTTCAGTTCAATATTATTTTTATACCCTGAACCCATTAAAAATGGGTATAAGGGTATATTGTATTTGTGCAACATCCAAATTTATGTAACAGGCAGAAGGAAGCATCTCCGACCCCATAAAGTATATATATTCTTGATCAGCATCAATAGCCGAGTCCATCTAGCCATGTTCGTCTGTCTGTCCGTCTCAGAACCTATAAGAGCCAGAGACTTGAATTTTAGATTTAGATGCTCCTAGTGCCTGCGCAGATCGAGTTTGTTTCCGGCAATCGATAGCTTTCGCCGTTTCCAAGCAATCGATAAGAATCGATATCGATATCCTGTTTTTTGGGCAATTTCGGTAAATAATAAGAGCTAGAGTCACCAAACTTGACATATAGCTTCTAAAATTTAGGAGGGTTCAGGATATCCCCTAGTCGAGAGCTTCCGACTAGAACCTCTTACTTGTTTTATATATTGTTTTCATTTTTTTTATTGATATCAAGAAATTTTCTTTTGAGTGCTTGCGTTTCGGGGCGTCAATATCAATTTTTGTTTAAGTATGAATGAATATGAATTTCTAACAATGTTCACAGAATGCAATTATATTGGATTAACACCCAAAAGTGTATACACACGCTCTCTTGTTTTTGATTGTTTATTGTATTTTTATTTCTTTTTCCAAGAAATTCTTGTGTCAATTATAATTTAATTAAAATATAATCCCCTCTTTGTTGCTGCGCGTGCGTGTGTTATTGTTCTTTAATTAAATGTTTATAAGAAAAGCTGTCAAATAGACGACATTTGGTATTTTAAATTGCATCTAGCATAAGTGTTGCCTAATTGATTGTAAGCCTATTCTACGCTTTCTTGAAATCTTGAGAGCTTTTGTCCGCATTTTGTTTGTGCAGTGACTAATTGTGTTTAGCATCAAGTTTTAATTAGCTGGAAGCTTTTGTAAGCTAGTCGAATTGTCAATTTTGAATGCCCCCCTTGTGCTACGTGCAATATACATTCATTTTTGTATCACATTAGCTAGTTTCATAAAGGTCTTAATGAAAAGACAAGCTGGCTTAAGTATATAGTTGACCTAAAGCTAATGAATAACTTTAAACTGATGCTTATCCAATTTTAATGGGTATCTGGTACTTTCTCCTAGTGTCATTCTTGTTTTAATAAAGTTTAAGATATTGAAGATTTTCTTATTTTATTTTCATCTCTATATATAAAACGGTTTGTCCTAACTGACTGACTAACCGACTGATTGGGGATCAACGCACAACCCAAACCGTAAGAGCTAGGAGTCTAAAATTTTCACTTTCGTTACCTTATGTGATAAAGGTGCGCGATAAGACGGGGTTTCGGGAAATTCCACCCGAATTCCACTCAAATTTATTTTCAAGAATCCATATAAAAAATCATTTGAGATCTGTTTCGCATTTTTCGCTGAATTTTCACAGAAAGTCCGATTTACCTCAAACTTTTTTTCAGAGTTCTACATAAGAACTTTTTGAATATGTGTTATGGCGATTTGGAGAATTCCATCCGTAAGTGTGGATAAATCGTGAAAAACGCTGGTATGAAACTTTTAAAATCGTTATTTAAATTCGTTTGAGAGGTGATTCCCACTTTTCCAAAAATGTATTCCTCCTTGGTGAAAATCCGTCTCAAAGATATTGTGAGTGACGTTTCGCGCTTTAATTCATTTCCAAGGATCCCTAAGAAAAATTATTTAGGACCTGTTTTACATTTTTCCTCGATAAAAAGTGCAATTTAAAGACTTTTTGGGGATGTTTTAGTTTTTTCCGATTTAATTAAAATTTATTTTTAAATCTATACATAAAAACATATTGATTACGTGTTTTAACGATTTGAGAAATTCCACCCGCAATAGTGGTAAATTGGTGGAAAAGGTTTGTATGAAAGCTGTTTATTTACCGTCCGATCAGTTTCAAAATCATTTTTAAAACTTTTTGAGAACATTTATTTAATTCGTGCCACGGGCAAGGCTACACTCGCTAGTATATATATAAATAGGAACTAACTTAATCCAATTTTCGATATCTATGAACCATTTTTATGTATTTAGGTCATTTTCAGCTAGCGGATTTTTTTATTTGAGTACTATTATTATCTGAGCTGCAGCTTGACTTATAGGCATACTATGAAATATTTTATTGTATTTCACTGCTGAGTGATAAGCTAATGCCAATGTGCTCTTCGTTAAGCGTCAAAGTAATTCCCAATCAAAAAAATCAATGTGTGTATAATTTAGACACTCTTTTTATTTTAATTTTTATATACCATTAAAAATTAAAATATATCAAAGATACATTAGAATTCCCCTTATTACGCTCTATCAAATTCATGGATTATGGCTACGAATCGTTATTTTATGTTGTCACTTTCAGTCACTCTCTGATATTGTCATTGCTTTATTTTACTATAAATATTTTTTATTATTATTATTTTACTATAAATAATACTTTGACTTTGGCTAAGCTGGTAAATCTTTATAATTTACTTTCACTTTCAGCTGGTGTCATTTGTGAGTACACATGACCTAAATAACTATTTATCTTTATAATGATTGTCAGACTGCAATATCCATGCCAGTAGAGCTCTGGGAGGGAGGTCGGTGGCAGAGTTGAAATGTTGTTGTGATTTCTGGCGCGGTTATTGTTAAGTGCTGAATAAATAAATGTAAATTTTTCAAGATTATAAATCGTATGCAGTTGTAAACAGTTTGCAGAGACACGGAAAAGCAGCTGTGGCGGGAAGTTGAAATCTGAAAACAGAGGGGAGTTGCCTGGGCTGGGCTGGGGCTGGGTAGGGATGTGCCACAGTTGCATAAAATTGCATACGGAAAACTGTAGGACCACAATTTCTGGGGCAACAGAATCGATGTTGATGTTGGGGTGGGGGTGGTGACGGCGACGGCGTCGGCGTATGCATGTGCATCCTTCGAGGACATTTTGGTTGCGAGGCACGTTTTAAAGGCTTGATTTATGCGCACTAACTTGGATTTTACAGCGCGCTCGGTACTCGTTTCATCTGGCCTGCTCCTGCAGCGGCTCTGGTCCGTTTCTGTACTCGTCTGCCATGATTTTGTTACTTTTTCCCTTTCTGTTCAGCTGGCTCTCCGGCGCTGGCAGTGAAGCTGTCAGTGTCGTATGGAAAGGATTATTTAGAGTCAGCAGCGGCTTGCAAGCGTCTCAGCGATAAGAGCGCACGACTAACGACAATGGAGGCGATGCGTCGGAGGTCCGCGACCGCTGATGACGACGAAAAGCGCTCCGATCAACGCAGCGGCTGCATTTCAGCTCCGTTGGGGAAGGGTGCTTGGTGGGGAGTTGGGACACAGGCTGCGTGGAAGCTGTGTGTCAGCTGTGCAGCTTCCACCAAAATATCAGCTACTTTACCCGCAGATAAAACTGTCGTCCTTTGTTGTGTGTGGCGGGTATAGTTTGCGGGGCGCTATCATAAAATGCGCCTTACCGAACCCAAATGCAGCAAGATTTGAGAGTCAGTTGCATTGCTTTTATACATTTTCTCTCTCTCTCTCTCTCTCTCTCTCTCTCTCTCTCTGTTTATGTGAGGCTACATTTGTGCCCAGTGTGCGACTGTTTCCGATTGCTACTCAAATGCGACTGTGTCTAGATTTTAGTAATATAAGTTAGCTATTGATTATATTTTTCTTATTAAAAAAAATTATAATCAAAATTATATTTTCTTATAAATAAAACAAATTCAAGTATAGACGGAGAAGCTAGAAAGGAAAGTTGAATAAAACTATTAAATATAATATTTTACAATTTTTATGAGCTCTGCATCCTGGAATCCAGAACAATTTGTTGTTATTTGTACCATGCTTTAATTAGGTAACTCAGCTTAGATCTTCTTTGTTAAAAATTAATAGGTAAACAAATCGCAAATATTAAGAATTCTAAATAAAAGTTAATGCATTCAAAATATGCTATGCTTACTTCAAGAAATCCCATTTCAGCAATCATTTTATAAAATCAAGGTGCAATGGGTTCAAAATATTTATTGTTTATGGATCACTCAAAGAAAAAACAAGCATATAATATTTGGAAGTCTATCAAATATTGAAAACTATAAAATATTCAGATAGACTAAGTTGTACTCATGTATATAAATATCGCAATCAACATGTTGTTTGTTTACAGGCAGGACTCGTGTAGCGCAATTCTTTTAAAGGACAAAAATATACAAACTTGATGTGGACTGGAGGCCGTGTATAAAAGCGTGTATGAAAGCGGTTGGCGGGAACGATATTTATGCATATATGGAATGCAAAAATGCTTGACCTGCGATCGAAGTTCAAACAAATATTTGCATCTGTCTTTACAAGGACCAAGGACCAAGCCTCGCGAATGGGGAGTCGAGAGGCTCAGCGTGCGCGTTCGATTTTGTGGGCTTTATGGAATCATAAAAGTAATTAATTGATATGTGTGCGTGCATGGCGTAATTGCCGGCACAGACAAATATGCCGTGTATACAGTTATACAATTTCTGAAATTTTTCAGCTTTTGCTGTTGCCGGTAATCCCTACCCCCATCCCATCCGCACAGTCACACGCAACCAACGGAACCGTAATGAAACTTAACAATTACATGCTGCAAGGCTTGAATTAAATTTTGAGTTGTGGCCGGTTTTATTGCAGATGATAATTGCTATGTAATGACATTGCCCATATCGATTGGGACATCGTTCAGATTCGCAGTGCGGTGCGGTGCGGTTCAGTTTGGTTCGGTTCGGTTCGGTTTGCTTTGGTTCTCCGCATGACAGCGCGTTGGAGAGCCATGCTTTCAGCATTCGTTACGCATTTTAATTATCCCATTGTGTGCACGTAAAGGCCGGAATGAGCATATTGAATTGTATCCGTCGTGAAATTGCAAACAAATCTCTGAATCATTAAGGCAACTGAAAGAACCCAAAAGAAAACGAAAAGTTAAGCTTAATCGAAGCGTATGCAAATTTTAAACAACTGCTGCAAGTGTGCATGTTTTTTTTTAATTTTTTTTTGTGTGAGTGTATAGGAAATTAATGAGAAATATTCAACGTTTATATGAAGTCGTGGGAAGAGCAACATTACGAACAATCAGGTGAGTCAGATATATATTTCTTTAAATTTATGTTATTTGAATATTTTCCAACCAAAAATCTATATTTTATTCATCAAAAATTAACCAAATTAAGCACAGTGTTAGTTTCAAAAATGTTCATACTTATGTGAATTAGCTTGAATATTTTGCAAATTAAAGTCTATATTTTAACTTTTAAAAGTCAACAACACAATAATTAAAGCAAGTAAAAGGTTCTAGTCGGGAGCTCCCGACTAGGGGATACCCTGAACTCTCTTCTTTCAACATCAAATGCATATATATATTTTATTTTAGAATATATGTCAAGTTTGGTGACTCTAGCTCTTATTATTTAGCAAAATTGCCCAAAAAACAGGATATCGATATTGATTTTTATCGATTGCTTGGAAACGGAGTAAGTTATCGATTATCAGAAACAAACTCGATCTGCGCGGGAACTAGGAGCATCTACATCTTAAATTCCAAGTCTCTAGCTCTTATAGGTTCTGAGATCCTTGCGTTCATACATACGGACGGACGGACATATAATTATAATTATTAAAAAAAAAATTACCTTGAATTAAGTACAAAGTGTTAGTTAAGAATTTGTATACTTCGAAGGGAAGTTGACAAGGATTGCAAAGGTTATTTAGGGCTGTATATGAAACTTTTGGTATTCACAAATATTCTGGAGACAAAAATATCGTTGTCAGCTTAAGCAATTTTACGCTGCCTTTCGTTATTCGTTCGCAGTTTAGGGAAAAACTTCTTAGAATTTTCACTGAGTTTAATATTGCACAGACTCTTTAACTTATTGCAATATTATATACATAAAATTATAAAATATATGTGTAATTTATGAGCTGAGTTTTACACCCCTCGATTTTCCTTCAACAAGTGTTGGAAAAGTTTTGTTAGTTTTCCAATCGAACTGAAAAACTTGTTATGCCTCGCACCTCACAAGTACCATAAAGTACTATAAAGTATCATAAAGTGCTATGCTGTACCCGTGTGTATATTCGACTTACGAGCATTTCCAATAAAATGCTTTTCAAAACAAAAGCAATTGGGTTGAAAAACACAAACAAAAACCTCTTTTATGCGGTTGTTTATTGTAATGTACTCGTGTGCCTCATATTACACATTGTAGATAAACAATAATTACGCACATTTAAACACACGCAAATTAACTTCAACACATTTGTATGAGTGTGTGTGTGTGTGTGGCGTGCGTGTGTGTGTATGGTCTGTTGGTGGTCATGGTAGCATCTGAATGGGAGCACGCATATCTGGCCAGTTGTTGTGGCTGTAGACTGACAGGCTTTGTGTGTGTGAGTGGTTGGGTGTGTGTGTGGGTAGGGTGGGCCATTACAGATTTATCGCAACGAAATGTAGGTGTGCACGATTTATGCACAGTTTGCTGAGAGCGACAACAGTAACGATGCCAACAAATCACTGCGCAAAACAACAACAACAATGAAGATTATATGGCATTGGCATCAAGAAGCGCAACAGCATCAGCAACTGATGCTGATGCCACTGGCAATGGCAACAATGCCGAACATGAACTCAACGTGTGTGTGTAAATGCGTATGCTTACGTGTGTGTGTGCGTGTGTGTGTGTGTATGTATGCTGATTGCCCAGCCATAATGTGCGGCTGGCCAAAAGGCAGTCAAGCCTACGACTGCATACCCATACCCACATCTGTTGTGCTCGCTGCCCGATACCGTAGCGTATCAGTTAATGTGGGTTCAGCTTCAAGCGGAAACGGAAACGCCCCACAAATCGTGGTCTAATGATCAGCTCTCATTTAATTAATTGTTGATAACAGTTTCATGCTGCATCCCACTTACTCTGTCCACCTCCCAATACGCAAATGCGTCGCACAAACTGTGGCCACCAACGGGGCTACCAAATTCAATCTCCATGATAAAGTGTTTGTGTGCTTTCACTTCCTAATCATATTGTAATTAGGTATATTATACCACCTCATGTCTAGCTCATTTGATGCTAAGTATTATATTATAGAGACCGCTTGGATTGTTTATAGATTACATTCGTTAACATATTGCATTTTGTCTTCTTATTTTGTCAAACCCTTAACTTAGTTAAAAGCGAAATATAGTACGGAATTCAAAAGCCTTGCCCTGTTTCCCTAAGAAAATTATAAGAAATTTATTTGACTCTTAACTTTCGCTTTTTTTCAGTCGTGTTGAGCTTGATTAACTTAACCTAGAGAGCAGCAAAAGCAGAAGCAGCTCTTCATATAGTCAGTTTGATATGTGGCTGAGCGTGGGTTTCACAATTTTAGGCAGCTGAGAGACCCTAGCAGAGGGCAGGCGGTAATAAGCGGGAAACTTAGTGCAGAAATGGCAACAACTTGAGTGCAACTCGTTCCACATGCACTTCAATTGCAACTTTTATAAACTGTTTCAACTCAAATTATATTTACGAGAGACCACAAAAATTGACAAGGGGCATGGCGTGGAGGCTGGCAACATTTACAGAATGTGCGAGCCAGATATGCCAAGAAGTCAGCAAATTTGTGTGGTGCGATATGAACGGCTGAGGGGTGGAAAGGGGGGGGGGGGAGCGAGGGATGTGTGGGATGGTGCATGTGGCAGGAAGCAGAGAGCCGAGTCGCGAGTCGTGAACTGCTGTGTATCGAGAGCGGCATGCGGCATGTGGCATGCGGCATGCGGCATCATTAAGCGCATCATTTTTGGTACTTAAAACTTCAGCAACGTTTCGCTGTTGCCGCTGTGGCAGTAACAACAGCTGCAACAACAAACGGTAAAGTAGACGTAATTTTTAATAGTTTTCGCAATTAAATCGTAAAATTTAACAACTTTGCGCAGTTCTTAACGAAATTGCGTTGGGCGGCGCAAGTCACCAAAATCTGACACTGATGCATTTCCGTTTGGCTGTCTCCCAACTTTGCCAGTGCAACAACCAGCCAAGCATCAGTGCAACCACCGGAACCATCTCCGTTCCATTTCCGGCTCCGGCTGCGTTCATCGTAATGTGAATATCTCTCGAAGTTTTGCTGATTTTCTTTGCGCTGTTCGTCGTTGGGACGTCAACTTTATTATTTCCGTCAAGCAAATCTTTAAATTAAATCCACTTATAAAGTATTTATGGCTGGTGCTAAATATTATCGCACGATTTCTATTGCCATTAAAATAGAAACAAAATTACGAGTTTGCCACAATTATATCACTTGCAGTCAATTATGCGGATTCTCATTTACCATTTCGCCAACGTTTCGCGATCTATTTAATGCACTTTCAGGAGTTGATGCATAGTGCTGGCAGAAATTGGGGTCCATTATCGGTTAATTTATTCGTTTACTTCGTGAAACGAGCTAAGTAGTGCTTGAAGTAACAATTCACTAAACAAAAAAACATTCGAACTACTCAACATGAAAGCAACATCTTCGAGCTAATCAGGAGACATCTATGAACAGTTGTTTGCAACTCAAACTGGTTGACCTTAAGAAATTGAGTGCTGACTTGTTCGATATAATTTTTCGAATAGCCTAAATGTGTTTTAATTTATTAATTATTTTACGTATATTATATACATATTATATTTATATTTTATTATAATAAATAAATAAACCGCATCAGAATTGAAAAGCTCTTAACTATATTCTTTAAAATAATTTGAAAAGTAAGCCCTTCGATAAATTAAAAACTAAATTTTTATTCCTTTCAATTGTATATATGGATAGTAAATATTAATCTTCGAATGTGGAACACGCAGCTGGAAAATGTGTGTCCGAAAAGAAAGAATATAACCAAAGATTGTAAATCTTATGACCGCAAATGTTTTTGCCAAGAAAAAGCGTCGACATTGGCGTCAAGCATAGCTCGCATTAAGTCATAATTTATATGCACAAGTGGAAAAAGAAGCAGGCATAGTTCAAAATTCAAATGCCCTACTAGCATAACATGGCCGCCGCAGGAAGGTGAAATTTATTGGAATTCCATCAATTCTAAAACCATGCTCTGCTCCAATTTCAAATCGGAGGCATCCAACTGTGCTGTTTGACCCGCATCGCATGGCAACGGACAGCTCTTTGTAGCTGCCGTGGGTTGCTGCAATGAAAGTGGCTATCCACTCGCACCCGCAACCGCCAGCCTTGGCCAGGCCTGCCGTGTCGTGTCCTGGCCTGGCTTGGTCAAGACCAACCGCTCATCATAAATACAAAGCAGGCAGCGCTATGTCAGTTGCCCGCTCTGACACTTTTATTGGCTCTCGTGTCGCTGAAAGGTGCTCAGCAGCGATATGCCAGCAGCAACCTGCAGCTGCTATTACGCGTCCCCACGCCCCCACGACCCCGCTCCTTTGGCAACGCACGTCTTTGTGCAAAGCAAATGAAATTGAAAATTTTTATGATGCCAACGCAGCCGGAAGAAGCTTCCAATTGAAGCGCCCCTCTAGTGGGGGCCAGCTGAGTAGTTGCTGCCGCTGCGTTTGCTTGGAATTCTGGAAATTTAAACAGCTGTATAAAGTTAGTTAACCTGCTGCTGATTAAGAAGCGCCCAACTTCTTGGCATTTACGGCATCGAGGGCTCGGCCCGTATAATTTTAATAGCCTTCAATGGGCGACACGCGCTGCTCCGGCTTCGGCTCGTGTTTTCAGCTTCAGCTTGGTTCTTTATGAGCGTTTGCTCCTTAACCAAAAACTGCAGCTTAAATATTTTGCGCAAAAACTAAAGCAGAGCCGGGCGAATTTCCACGCGCTAAAAGTAGCTGCCAAGTAACAAGCTTAACCGCAAAACTTTGAAATAAACTTTTGTTGCTTGTTGTTGTTCTTTTTATTGTTGTTGTTGTTGTTTTTGTTGTTGCTGGCAAAATAATTCAGCGTGCGCCCGCGCAAGCGGCATAACTATAACTTCCGATTCCGCTGCCAGCCAAACGGTAAAGGGACGGGGAGGGGGGGGGGGGGCGTTGACTGGTTGGAGTTACTGTTGCGGGTGCGCCATGTAATACAGTTAAATATAAATTCAAAAAATATATATAGAGTTTGTGCAACTTTTTGCTCTGCGCTGCACTTGCCCCGCTTCTTATATCTTCCATATTTTTTTTCTTTTATTTGTTACTTGTGCAATTTGCATGAGCGGCAAACACCCACGAACAACTAACAAGTCGTCCTGCTTGGTGGCAGCAACAACAACAACAATAGGAGTGGCAAGCAAACTTCCGGCTGATGAATAAGTGTCTGCGTGGCCATGTGGCTGTGGGGTGTTCCCGTGGGGCGTGACTATTGCCATAGCTGGTTGTTTGTTGTGTGTGCGTGTTTAGTTTGTTTAACTGTAAAAAAAAAACGAAGAAAATAATAATAAAAACAACTTCCTAATTGCGAAAATAAAAATCAACAACTGCCGCAACACTCGCGCAACAGCAACAGCAGCAGCTACATCAGCAACAATAACAATTAAGCTCGAACAATGGGCCACTATCGATGCATAAGTAGCTACTCATAAGACTGAAAACTCGAAACAAAGATATGGCAGCGCCAGTTGTAGTTGTGTGTGTGTGTCTCAAGCTACTAGTTTATCAGAACTAAATGCTGGGCATAACATTAGTAGCCCACATTATGCTCAAATTTGGCACTGTTAATTCAACGACGATCATGTTATGGAGCCAGTGCTGGCAGATATTTAGTTTTCTGTTAGATTTTTTATTTATTTTTATTTTAATTTACGATCTATCTTATCGATAATGAGTAAATTATGTGGTGTTGATAATTACATGAGGCTTTTTGTGTGTATTGGAAGAAAAATACAATTTTTTTTCTTTTTTGACATCCCTGGGGACTTAACCCCCCCGGATCTTCTGCCCAGGGTGCTGACTTGTAGCGCACCACACTACGCATAGTCGCTTCTATTAGATGCAGAGCTTTAAAAGAAATTCTGTTGCTTAACATGCAGCCTTATAGAAATTTGAATAAAATTATTATTTTAAATTATATAGATAGAATTTGCGCTAATATGCGAATGCATTGACCATTGTAGCACTGGGGGGTATGACATTGGCATAGCATCGCAGTCTGGCATAAATTTAACGCAGAACAACTCGGACTTCCGCTCTGACCGAGCGCCATGTTGTTATGCAGAATGTGCGGACGTTGCCGGGCCGCAATGTTGTCTATGTCTGGAATAGCGAGCGTGTGCATGTGCGTGCCAGTGTGTGTGTGTGCACAAATACGATTTAACAAAAAGTAAGTGGGCCCAGGGCTTACAGCATTGCCGGCAAGCGAACAAACAAACCAAATGAAGTTATACAAACTCTGATAGCGGCAACAGCAGCAGCAACAGCAACAACAATCACAACACCAACAGCAGCAAGTCCTGAGGCCTGAAAAAATGTCGGCTCATATTAATTTCTGCTATCTCAGTGACGGTTCACATGCGTATTGTTCTTGTAGATTTACATTGTTGTTTTTGCTGTTGCTGTTGTTGTTGCTGCAGTGCGTTCGCGTGCGCGACTCTAGCAATAAATTTGATTTGTTTAGCAATTTGTTGCATATCGCATTGCGCATACGCCCCGTGCATTCATCTAGACGAAGTCACGTCTGTTGTCGTCGTTGCTGTTGCATTTACCCTCTTCCTACCCCTTGCCATCACTTGTGCAGTTGCTTTAACGATGAATAACGTGTTTTGCATTGTTGTTCTTTTCGCTGGCAGCTGCCAACTTTATGCGACATTTTATGCACTACAACTGACAATAATTTATATTGAAATATGTCTCTACACTCACTGTCTGTCTATGTGTGTGTGTCTTAGTTGCGCATACATGACGGCTACCCAACATTTAAGCATGTTCTGCAGTCTATATATTTGTGTAAATTGTACTTTTGCCCAGAAAATCAACTTAAGTAATCCGTTAACATTTGTTTACACATGAATAATTGTGTGTTCTAAATGGAATAATATACATAAATCATAATATTTCTTTTTTTATATTAATTTTACTACTTTTGTTACATGAATGCATTTCTAATACTTATGTCTAAATGATGCATAACTCCTGGCAATTGGCAGCGCTTGCAACAAATTGTTCCATTGCGACCAACATGCACTTGTCTGCGGCCGCTTGGTGCCGCTCAATGTCTTGTTGTGTGCATTTTAATAATTAATAATAATTTAGCATGCACTTAATTTTAATTATTACTCAATTAGGTCAGAGCCATAACAATTTAAGCACCGAGCAGTGCCAGCGTTGCTCGTAATGAAGAGCGCGTGTAATTAAACAATTTTCGCTGGCCACAGGCGGGACGACAAGACGCTCCACTCGGTTATGTCGCCTGGCTTTGTAGCCTGTCATTGTCCTTGTCGCTGCTCGCTGCTCGCTGCTCGGTTCCCGCCAGCCGCGTCATTAGGGATGCTTTGTGTGCAAATTTGATTTCATAACATTTTGTCAGTGTTTCGCCTCGATTTGGCGCCTTTACGATGCACATACATTTTACGACAAAGTTGAACTTATAAATAGTTTACGAACTGGCGCACAGCTCTACCACAGCAGCCAAGATGAAGTGACGATGACGTTGACAAAGCTGATGAGCGGATGGCCATGGGGAAAAGTCCAAGTGCAGAAGGCCAGGAAAACATTTGTGTTAAATTTATAGAACATAGCCAGCGAAAGTGTATTTGTTTATTCATTTGCAAGCTTTTCATGTGTTTGAATAAAGTTGTGAAGCACATTAACTCGAATTTTATGGAGAAATTATGAGCATAGGGTGTGTATAAAAAGGTAAACTGCTTAACTATGGCAGGTGGCTTTAACTGGTTGTGAACTGTAAGCAAAATTAATCTGTACTTCTTATTCTTACTTTGGCGTGTTATTACATGCTCCTTACATCTTCATAATTTCATTTATACATATATTTCTCTTCTGACTATGAGAAGCGACTTTAACTGGTTGGGAACTGCAAATACACAGTATTGCTTTGTTATATTAAATTGCTTTGAGCCTTGCTTGGTTGGGATTGATTTTCTCATAGCATCTTCAAATCGCATTTAGTTTTTATCTTTTCGAGGCGTAATCTGTACTTAACTTTAATTGCATATAACACTCCTTACTAAAGTATCTTCAATTTATTTAACGTTCTCTGTTTGCATTTTAACCTGAGCGTATACAATTTGAATGCCATTAGGCAAAAGGCTGGCAAGGAAAAAAAAATCGAAATTCACATATCAAATATACAAAATATGTATGATAGTGTGTATGTATGCAGCACAGCTATAATGTGCATTCCAAATGTAAACTCGTGAAAAGGCTGAAATGAAAAGGCGAAGAAAAAAAAAAAATAAAACTTCATATCTGATTGAATAATAATGTGTGCTTAAGGATTTAATGTGCAGCTGGCAGCAGCTGCTGTTACGCTTTTTTTTTACTTTTTGTCTTCAGACTTCCTTGTGTCGTTCTTTTTTGCTGTAGTAAATAGCACTTGGGATACGCAAAAAAAATATGCAAAATTACAAAAACAACAAACATCGATGGGCTCAGCCTGTGCGCCCAATGGGGAATTTGCTGTTTGCCTGATGCTGATTGCCAAAAAAGTAAAGAAGGGCACGTTGAAAAGAGCTAGAGAACTACTTGTAAATAAACACACACAACGAGCACTCACGGAAACATATATATATACAATACAATACTTTGACAGGACACATTTACAAGCAAGAAGAGCAGCAGAAAAAAAAATTGAATTTTCTTATCGCACGTTTTCAAATTAACCCAAAACAGCGCCAAGAGCAGACCCACAGGGCTGCGTGTCAAGTTTATTTAAATGTACCTCCCACCCCATTTAGCTTCTCAAAACCACTCCCATTCACCCATCGGTGTCCACATTGCGTTTTGCTAGCCATCATCATTAGCAGCACATTTAGAAAGACATCCACATGTGAGATCTTTTGGCATTAAGTCGAGCCCAACAAATAAAAAGGACTCAAACAAGGGTATACGGCGTAGTCGGGTGCCACTGACTGCGAAATACCCTCTTCGGCATGCATTATATAAAAAACTTTTGCTAAAATTTGGCTTAAAAGTTCTTTTGTACAATTTTTTGTCCCAATTGCCAGCCATATAAATGTCATATTGCATGTTTGAAGCGGCGCTTAGTGAAGTTCGTAGCTTTTTGAGTTTGATACTAAACTCTTGCTATAAACGTATGGCCGATTATATCTACTGTCTACTACGGATAGACAGAAAGGAAAGTATGCTAAGTAGCATCACAGATCTAAGATTAAGAAAATTTCGCATCGAGAAATGAACGCTTGTCCATCTGACAAGGTTAGAACGAATCGATTGGTGATCAAGAATCTTCTCAAACCAGCTCCCTTTCAAAATTAAAGTCTTGCTCTTTGGGATATGAAGGATTTGCCATGGCATGTTTAAGGCCTGAAAATTTTATAGAGATCTGGCTATAAAAAGCCGGGGTAATCGGGAGTGTATTTCCCATACATAGTGCGGGGCGAAAAGCTAGCTTCATGCACAATTCTTAAAAACTTGACTACCTCCATAAGTGCAATATCTGGCTTCAAATATTTTTAACTTTTTATCGTACTTATCGTTCTCTATAACCAAATAAATAATACGTATTGTATATATTAATAGGGTGGTACGCCCTGTAATCTGAACTAGATTTGAATTTTAACGTGCGGATAAACTCGATTGGGATGCAGGTAAGTCGCACCGACTGGGGTATCAATATTCTGCCAAAACGTTTCCAGCTGGCTTATATCTTGTTTGGTATAGTTTTCCTGGTCGCTTGACCCAACAATTGGGGCGATTTGCAAATTAGTTGCACAAAATGCATGGCTTCTTCGGAATATCTGCCGCTTCTTTGCTCGTAAAGTAATATTTCCAACTACCAAAGTATTACAGAATCTTCTGGAGTTTCTATAGGATTAATTCTATATTTTTACCATATTTCTCATCTATTTGTGAACATTCTACGGCATCTTTTTTGCAAGGCATCATTCGAAATAACCGCGTTGGGAAGAATTGGTTGAAAGATGGGTTTTTATACGGCAAAACTGGCTGCTTTTTTAGACATATATACCAAGTCCACAATTTCCAGATTAACTATTCTCCTCGCATATTTGCAAAAATGTTTTTCATTCGTGGGCACAAATTCTTTGTTTTCGAGCAATTTGATTTGCCAACATTTCTCTAGGCCCATGAAAACCAAATTAAAAACACCCAAGAAAATATTATACAACATTTAAACCAGTCTGCCTTGCAGTCTGGACTGAAATTGCTGAGGGTAAATTTCGATTAAAATGAATATCTAGTCTGGCCTAGAGAAAACACTAACTTTTTCGGCCTCGGGACATTCTCCTTAAACTGACCTGCCACATTGCCAGCAGGCTTATATCTGGCGACAACGAAGTTCTTTCGTTTACCACTGGAATTGATTGTTTGTTATGCACTTGAACATTATCTGCTTAATGTTTTATATACATACCTACTCTGGCCAACGCCCATAGTTGTGCTTGACTTCCAAATTAATTGAGTAAAATGCCCAGTTATCAATGAGAATCCGGGACTTTCATATTTGTAATCCTTAATTTCATCGTACCACATTTTCACACATGTCAGTGGATTTTTTGTCGTATAACAGAGATTTTCACCATAGTCACCATTTGAGTGATCTAGGCTATCTTTTTCGACAAGCAGCTTTAATTTTTCGATCAGAATTCAATATGTCCCACTTACAATAATCGCAATTACTTACTTCAGCATACTTTTTACACTCCTCGCTTAATGTGGTATCTAGCAGGAGGCTGGGACAGCCGTGTTCAGCCCGGTATTTATTATGCTCGTGTAGAAAGTCATTTTCAAAATCTGATTTAACTGATTTATACTAAAAAGCATATTGAAAATATAAGTTCCAATAGTCTGTAGTTTGGACATACCAACAATAAAAGCACTGTCATCCACAGCGCCAAAACAATGCCAGTGCTCATGAAGTTTTATACATAGAGAATTTAAAACGTGTATTTAATTTTTTTCTTGTATTTTTTTTTTTTATGAAAAACAATATGCTTTCAAGTGTTACTTTGATGACTTCTACACACACAAAAAGTTAACGTAGTATTTAATTTAACATAAATGAGAAAGAAGGGCTTTCTTAGGCACGCCGAATACCTAATACCCTTGCAGTCCCGACCTTTTCATAATGCTCATAGTGCCTTTCTCGATCTAACAAGCACAGGGAAAATAGTTAGTGCTGTGTTTGGTCTTGATAAACACAAAAGGTTTCTAATCAAAAACCTAGTTTTCGACCGATCGTTCCTATGGCAGCTATATCATATAGAAGTCCGAACTTAACAGGATTTTGCATATATATTAGGAGCATAGTAAAACTAATAAATGCCGAGTTTGGTCAAGATATATTGATAATCGTTTCGACCGATCGTTCCTATGGCAGCTATCTAATATAGTGGTGTCATATAGCTGGTTCTGACAAATGTACTGCATGCAATAGAAAGAAGTACTTCTGCAAAGTTTTATAAAGATTGCTTTTAAACTAAGAGACTAGTTCGCATAGTAACAGACAGACGGACATGGCTGTATCGACTCGACTGTTGATACTGATGAAGAATATATATACCTTTAGGGATCGGAGATGCTTCCTTCTGCCTGTTACATTCCGATAATCGATAACTTACTTGGTTTCCAAGCAATCCATAAAAATCGATATCGATATTCTATGTTTTGGGAAATTTTGGTAAATAATAAGAGCTAGAGTCACCAAACTTGACATATAGTTTCTAAAATGGAATATATATAAGCATTTGATGTTGGATGAAGAGGGTTCATGGTATCCCCTAGTCGGGAGCTCACGACTAGAACCTCTAGTTTTTAATTTAATAACAAATTGCTGCATTAAGCTTTATATAATAACCCTAGCGGGTATAGCCCGGCCTTGCGCGTTGCACTTATTTTTTAAAATCAATGTTCTAGAATAGCTTTGATTTTGAAACTGAGCGGACAGCAAATAACCACTGTTTCGAGTGGGATTTCCCAAATCGCTGAAACCGTTATTCATTATATTCTTTTAAAGAGCTTTGAAAATAAGTTTGATGCAAATTAGACACAGCTTAAAATTCTCAAAAAATTACTTTAAAATGCACTTTCCACCGAAGGAGCTTAGATTTTGCAAAAAATGTGAAACACGTCTCAAATGATTTTTTATGTAGATCCATGCAAATGAATTTGAAGTCAAAAAGCCACCCACCAAATCTTTGACTCCCATTTCCACCAAGGAGTGGATTTTTCGAAAAGTGTGAAATACCCCTCTAATGAATTTTAACAATGATCATTGAAAATAAGCTTGAGGCCGATCCGATGGATAAAAAAAAAGTTTCATACCAACGTTTTTCGCTAATTAACCACTGTTGTGGGTGGAATTTTCCAAATTGCTGAAACACGTATTCATTAAGTTCTTATGTACCCTTTAAAAATAGGTTTGAAGCAAATCGGACACCACTTAAAACTTCGTCCAAAAAATCTTTGAATTGCATTTCTACCGAAGGTGTTTAGATTTTGCGAAAAATGTGAAATACGTCTCAAATGATTTTTCATATAGAGCTTTGCAAATGAATTTGAGCGCGAAACGTCATCCACCAAATCTTTGACCCCCATTTCCACCAAGGAGGATTTAATTTTTGGAAAGGTGTGAAACAACCCTCAAATAAGCTAAGAACTTTGAAATTGAGTTTGCGGCCGATCGGATGGTAAACAATAAAGTTTCATGCAAATGTTTTTCGCGAATTTTCCATACTTGTGGGTGGAATTTCCCGAAACCCCGTTTTAACGTGCACCTTTATCACATAAGGAAACTACAGTGAAAATTTCAGCTTCGTAGCTCTTACGGTATGGGCTGTGCGTTGATCACCAATCAGTCAGTCAAGACAAACAGTTTTATATATTGAGATTGTTGCTGTATCTATAAGCTGTATGTTGATAAAAAGCTATTAAGTCGGTTGAGATTTAAGAAACATTTGGTTATAAAAAAAATAAAAATTTTATAGATTTTGTAGACCTTGACCAATCCTTAAGAATCTAAATTGATTTTATGATCCTTAAACTTAACTAAACTTAGCTCAACTTAAAAGAAAAATCGGTTCAGTGAATCGCGATTTCATCAAATTAAATTTTGTTGCACAGTGTAATATGCAGTTTATTTCACATTAAGAAATCCTTGCCACAAAATGAAGAGGATTTAATTCTGGAAATTTATTTAAAAACTAATTTTAGTTAAAATTTTTTTTTTGTTCGTCTGAAGGGTAAGTACTGCCAATGTGCTATGCTATGCCGAGCTGGATGCAGGGTATGTTCTAGTGTAGCACACTTCCTTATAGCGCTTTTGTTATATTTTATAACATATAACAGTTTTTCATATTTCTTTTGTAACATCACAAGAGGGCTATTAACAGTGTGCTCTCCTTTGAGACGACCAGGCCAATTATTCTTGACTTATACCTTAAAATAAAAGTTTGAATGCAAGAGCTGGCAATATTATAGACACCGGAAAAAAATATTTGTAAGAGATGGGCTTATACAGAGAGCTGGCACTGCTGGAATTTCTGCAATTGATGTTGATTTATCTTATCGTTACTTTTTTAATACAATTCGTTGATCAGACATACCTAATTTCCTTCGGGACATTTTCCTTAAACCTGCCTTCAATATTGCCTCGAGGATACATTTTTACGACTACGAAGAAGACCCCAGATTCACTAAAATTGAGTGCTTACTATGCGTTTCGTATTTGAGTTCAGCTGTTATACATACTGTAAGCACTTTCCAAGACCAAACTCTTTAGAACTTTTCCAAATAATCAGAGTAAAATTTTCGGCCTTTTTAATATATTTAGCTTTTTTATAGTCATAGAAGTTTTCTTGGTAGTGCCAATCATCTACACATGTCAATGGATCGCGTGAAGTGCATATGAGTTCAGAGGTCATATTATCGTAAGACGTTTCTATAATAACGTTTTGGCAAAGAATCTAAAAATATATGATTTATCTAATTATCAGAAAAACAAGATTAATTACTTTAGCATGCTCAGCAGCTGATGCGCACAGCTGTTCACTTAGATGGAGCTTGGGACAGCCGTGAAGTTTCCGGAACGTATTTATTGAAGCCAAAAAAACATCTTTGAGTTCATGTGAGGACCGAATACACTATAAAATATAACAGACCCATAAAATGGCATCCAGAGTCTAAAAATTTCAAATCGAACATTACCATACCGATGCATACAGCAATACCGACCAAGCCGCCAGCATCTTTCGAAACTTCATCTTGCGACTAAGACAATTTAAAAGGATTTTCTCGTATTTTTTTTATATATTTTTTGACAAAAAAAGCTGATAATAAAGTATATTACCCATAGATACAATAGTTCAAGTGATTACTTTGATGTCGTCTTTTAGCACATTTTCTCTGGAAAGTTCAAATATCTAAATTAACCACGGTCGGCTATTTTGATTTAAAATTAAAATTTCAAAGACAGTGCTAATCATTTAATGCATCCCGAATTATATAACAATTTCTTTACATACAATCAGAATTTTGAGCAGATGAAAGAATCATCTTCGATCCCATAAAGTATATTCTTCTCTAACCAAGGAGCTAAGATGATCTTATATATAAAAAATTCTCAAGCTGAGAAGAAGCTTTCTTTTGCAGATACATCCTTGTGCTTTGGGGTATCCCGGCTTTTCTATATCATATTTATAGCCTGAAAGATCAGACTATAAGCAAACAAGTTAATCAAGAGGGCATTTCCTATGCTACCGTAATGTTCGAAGAGGTCTAAGCTAACTGCCTACGGCACATGCATTAACAATCCGTCAATTTTCATCAGTCTTATATCTAGTTACTTTTTATTCTTTTGGTATATTAGTTTATTTAATTCGTACAGGTGCCTTCACAGAATAACTTTCTTATAAAGTCTATTTTTGGTTGAAGCACACATTTTTCCCATATACTTTTGACTCCGTGCGTTCTAAGGAATCTTCTGTTACCAGCTCCTAAATGTTGTTTGACAGCTTTAAACGAATGTCCAACAAAGTGAGAAATTAATTAACATACGTTGGCATATGTGTTAAATTCAACTCATATATCGCGATCCACCTTGAGGTTGGGTTTGCCATGCCTTTGTCTTAACATATGATATATTAGGATTTCAATTTCCAAATCAGCTTTGTTGGAAAACACTGTAAAAACCAGAAATTAAATTCAACTTACCAGTCGGTGTCCACATCCAAAAGTGCCTTTTACTCTTCATAGTGGTGTAAAGTTGTTAATACAAATGTAGAAATTTGAAAATAAATCATAAATCAAATATAGACAATTTACTAAATTTAGAAATTGCAGTGGCTATTTTGAGTTTATCATTAAATGTGTAAGGGATATTGCCAACAATAAATATATTCTCGTAAAGTCCTGCTTAAAAAACCTTTTGTTTTATTTATAAGCTATGAAAACAATTTATTTAGTAATTATATTTAGCTTGGCAGCTTAATGTGTAATATAAATCAATCCCAGCACCAAATTGTGGCAATACTCTATAATGTACGTTATCATCGGGTATATCACCCAGCCCAACCCAACTACCCATGGGGAAGGCAAGCAACATTGTTGTTCGTCTACCGTTGACGCTTTACGCTTTATGCATTTTGGCATTAAGGTCCTTAAATGCTCATCGCGATGCCAGTCGCCATGTGACGTTTGACTGGCTGACTGATTATCCAAAACGCTAACCACTGGGGCGTGGCAAAGGGGGCTGCAGCTGACAGCCGGTTGTTAGCTGTGGTTCTTCAATTATTTGAAAGTTAGACGCAGTCAGAACAGAGGATAATGCGCTGCGTACCCATAGTCAACGGCAGCAGGATAACTCTATTAGTGTCATACTTACACGCACATACACATACATACGCATACGCCGACAACATATGCACATACGCACATGCTGCCAGATATTAAATTTTTTGCTTAGCCTCTGTTGGGGAGTTGCGCCAATAAAAGATGGCGAACAGCCAAGCTCGCTCCAGTGTCCTGTATCTAGTGTGCTGGGATTGACAGCTTCAATGTGCAGAGACTGTCTGTGTGTGCGTGTGTGTGCGGTGGACGGTGTCGAGGGTGTCGAACGATGGATGAGTTGTTGCCGCAACGCATGTGGCTGATGCTTTGGGCCATCATTGTTGACAACAATATCAGCGACAGCAATTGCTACAACAACAACAACAACAACAGCAACAACAACAATAACAACAAGAACAACAACAGAAGTTGGATAAAACGCGATTGTCAGTTGCCTGCATTGGCAACTGCTGCAAGTTACTTTGTCCTCCACGGGGCTAGGTTGTAAAATGTCAATTTGTTTCCGTGACGAGGATTTATCGTGTGCAGCGCCTCGAATTTGATAGGCCTGTTTAAATCTTACATTCACCCCATTTATATTTAGCTCTATATAGAAATCCGACCGACTGACTGACTCGACTGGCAGACTGATTGGCTGACATTTATACTATATTCATCTTATGTGCATTATGTGCATAGATTAGCTGGACAAAATTTCAACTCTTTGGCAAGGATAACTTTTCGCTAAGTGCATCACACTTGCCGACGATGGCCAATGAGAACTAACTTCCAAAATAAAGCAGAAATTTTTGTCATAATCGTTAGGAGTTACATCTACACTAGAAGCAAATGCCTATTTTCGTATAGACCAGTTTTTCTGCTAATTTTATTTGTAATGTTAAAACAAATCCACATTTTTTAAGGAGCATAGCAGAAAAGTATTATTCCAATTTGAAGTGTTGCAGCACCAATACTGGAAATAACCATGAATATAGGGATATATATTTAGAAGTTTTCAGTATGTGCTCAGGACTGCAAATAAATCTAATTAAAATTAGAATGCACTTAATTGCCTGAAAGAAAAAAAATTCACCTGTTTGACCTTGGCACATTCTCCTTGAACATTCCCTCTACATTGCCGGCTGGCTTGTATCTAGCGACAACGTAATTTTTTCCAGTTGCACTGCAATTTTTTTTTGGTAGAAATTTGTTATGTTAATTTTGTATGCTCGTTTGCAATGTGAAAATTGTGTGAGAAATCAAGATTACAATTAATTTTCCTGCACTGCAAACGAGCATTCCGCAGTCGGTTTTACCCGTCTGCATTTTTTGTTTCTTCCTACCTCTTGGCTTGGCCAACGCCCAACTCTTTGCTAGCCTTCCAAATAACTTGTGTGAAATGCCCGGTTGCGGGCGAATACTTGGGTTTGTCAAAGTCGTAATCTTTGATCTCGTCGTACCACATTTTGACACACGTTGTTGGGTCGCTTGTTGTGTAGCATAGATTTTCACCATATGGTCCAGTTGAATGAATCATGGAATCTTTTCCGGCAATTTCCTAAATGGAATTCAACAATATTATATGAAATGACCATCAAAATGGTAAATTACTCAACATACTTCGGCATATGTCTTGCACTCTGCGGAAAGCCCGGAATCCAGAGTGAGACTGGGACAACCATGCTTTTCCCTGTACTCATTATGAAGTTTGAGGACATCATTTTCGAAATCAGCTTTTGTTGGAGTACACTTCAAAAAAGAAATTCGTACATACCTATGGAAACTCGAAAATAAGTTAAGCTTACCAATAACAACAGGACCGCTATGCACAGCCCGAGAATATTTCCAGTCCTCATTATGGTAAATAACTTCAGACGTTAAATTGGGATGAAATTCGATATTGTTTCACGTTAAAAATTTTAAATTAAAGTGTGACAAAAATATGTTTCGCATCATGTGTTTCAAAGATTTCTGTAACAAGGAACAAGCTACTTAGTTCAGAAATTTTAAAGAGAAGCAGGTGTTTTCCTGATCTTTTTGAAATATGTATATACTATTCGAGAGCCTAAATGACAAGTTTTGTTATCCCAGCTCTAATAAAATTGGAGTTATGATTAAAAATTACATCACAAAATCGATAAATATCGATATGATGCAATTAGAATTAAGTCCGACAAAAATAACTTGTTCTAACTATGATAATAAATAATATAAATTCCAACTCTGTAGCTTCCGAAATCGACGCGGCTGGCAGACGAACGAGCATATATATTCTTGATCAGGACGATTTTCGATAAATAAGTTATCCATAAAAGAAATCTTAGATAATTTTATTAGGGCATATCCAAATATAGCACTCGTTTTTGTTTATGGGTAATTTATTTTTATTTAAATTTTAAAAAGCACCATTGATTTTTAAAATGTTTGCATCGGCAATGCTGGAAACAGCCATGAAAATAGGGTAAAATACTTAGATGTGTGTATACTGTGACCAAAACTGCAAGCATACTCGATGAAGATTAGCATTGACATCCGCGGCATTGGGCGTGCATAAAGAAGACTTACCTCAGCGCCCTTGGTACATTTTCCTTGAACTTTCCCTCTGTATTGCCAGCAGGCTTGTATCTAGCGACAACAAAATGTCTCCCACTTGAGCTGCAATTGATTGTTAGCTATACATTTGGTAAATTTTGCGTTTTTATGCTCGTTCGCAATGTGAAGGAGAGAATCTTCTGGGCCGAAATCTACTACATAACATATCGGAAAACGTTCTTGGACAGCGAACTAGTGACTTGTTTATTCTAACCTCGTAGCTTGGCCAACGCCTAAGGATTCGGTTGCCTTCCAAATTAGTTGCGTGAAGTGCCTGGTTGCGGGCGAATACTCGGCCTTGTCAAAGTCGTAATCCTTTACTTCGTCGTACCACATTTGGACACACAATTCCGCTTGGTCTGTTGTGTAGCATAGATTTTCCCCATATGTTCCATTTGCCGCTGAATGCTTCAATGCCTCTTCTTTGGCAAGCTTCTATATGGCAGTCAGTAATATTACACGAAGTGCCCAACAAAACGGATACTTGCTTAACATACTTCTGCATATTTCTTACATTCTGTGGAAAAATCGTCATCCAGATAGAATATGGGACAACCATGCTTTATTCTGAATATATTATGGGAGATCAGGACATCACTTTCGAAATCAGATTTAGTTGGAATACACTGAAAACAAGACTCTTATATTACTGCGAAGACTAGAAGCCTAGTTTAAATAACCAATAACAACACCGCCGCTACACACAGCCCTAAAACATTTTCAGAATTCATTATTGTTTTTGTTTAATATTAAAATTTAGATATTAAGAAAGCACAAAAATAAGTTTTTAGCAATTTCAAGTGTTACTTTGTTCCTTACAAATCGCATTGAGAAAATCCACTGAGGAAGACATCTCCAACTACCCAAATATAAGGCCGATTGGATCTCTGTCACTTTCCGCGCAAACCAATTTCTTAGTTTGAAAAGAGTCTGAGTCAGCTTAATTGAAATTATGTTTGAAAAACTTAAATTTTTTGTTTCTTTTCACAGCCTTATACTATATTTAACTAATTCTTAACATAAGTTATTGCTAAGACTCCCATCTTTATGAAACTGAGGGTTTGCGTATTGAACTCAAAAGTGAATGTATGCCAACTTGTCTGCCTCTCTTTTTCTCTCTCTCTCTCTCTTTAAAATTGATGGAAAATTGTTGAAATATTAAACATACAATATATTTTGAAGCCGTGTTTACTACACTAGATCTCAAATGCTTACTTTGCGGTAGCCATCTCTTAAAAACTGTAAGGTCTGCTCCAAAACATGATTTCGATTATTTCTATCGATATCATGAAAGTTATCGATAATGCGAAATGAACTCAAGCTGTGCATCTCTTCAACATTTTGAACCTCCAGCTTATTTAATTTCCGACGGATAAACCGACTCGCTTGTTGGGGTTATCTTTACTTCATTTTTAGAAAACATATAAAAAAGTTATTGTTAATATTTCAAAGAAGTTTACTTTACTTAAATTTTCTTTATTAAGACAAATTAATGTTGAGTTGGGGGAATCAAGCTATTTATATACATACCTCTGCAGCTTTTCGACTAAAATAAATTTATATTTTTTTCGATACCCTTTAACATGCACGGCAGCTTTTATATAATGCGCCAATTCAATATGAGTTGCCTGTGGAGAAGCTAGACAGGGATTTGATCTAAAAACTAAACTAATTTCAATCGCATTGACGCAGCCCGCGTACAGAGATGCTGGATACATTTTTCGGGTTCACTGCGTTTTTCCACAGCGTTTTCCACATGTGTCCCAGGCTGGGGCCTTGCCCAAAATGCCCGTCTGCCAAAACTTTGGACCGTGCACAAAGCCGCAGTCTGCGCAACAGCTAAGCTAACCAGCAGTTGCCACATCCATGCGCTGTGCCCAAGAGGCAGCCGTGACCGACATTCGATGAATTGACCAATGCAACTTGTTATTTCTGTGTGCAACAGCGCGTTTCAGTTGCTGCCCAGTGTTGGGTGGGCTGTGGTGGAGTTGGCCAGGGTTGGGTAGGGGTACCTTTGAAAGTTTTCCGATTTTGCTAGTTTTTCTGCGATTCGACAGGCAACGTCTGTTTCACCTGTTTGCCTGTGTTGTAGTTGTTGCTGTTTTTTGTTTGCGTAGTATTGCTCCTGGGTGGGAAATTGTGTTAATTCCTGTGCGTGTGTGTGTTTATATTGGTATGCGCAGGTGAGCGTAAATTTAGCGCTGACAATTGTGATTTCGGCGTGGTTATGGAAGTCGGTTGGGCATCAGAGGTTTTAATTAGATTTTTATTTCATTCTCATTTGCAACTGTTGTTCAGCTCATTCAGCATCCTTCTATCACGCGCATCAGCGAGTTAATGAACTTGTTGTTCATAAAACAATAATAAAACCTTTTTTTCCTAAAAATAAATTGTTATCCCAGTGCTTTAATGTGCAAAAGAAATGAAAGAAATGAATGTATATATCATGTAAATATGTATATACATTAAAAAATACATATTTTTGTAATACCAAGTAAATGTTATGATAAAAATTTGAGGTGGCATTAAACAAAATAATAAGCAAAAATAATTTTTATTCAATTTTTTTTTAAAGGGTCGACCCAAACACCTCATCAAAATATTTATGTAATAAAGCAAATAATTCTTAAATAAACCGTAAGTCAATTAAATATTATGATTGAATAACATACAACCATATATACAATTTCAGGCACTGAATTCGGAAGCAAATAATAACAAACAAATTGTTTTCATATTTCTGCCCAGCTGATGGAAGTTTTTTATAGTTTTTATATAATTAATGTTAAAGTTTTTCAAACTTCATATTTTCTAAATAAATCAATCTAAGACAAACTATAATCGAAAAATTGTATTTGTTGTCAGTGCAGGGTATCTCGTAGGCCGAGCAACTAGTTTGAATGCTTAGTAACTTATTTTATTAATTAGCATTAAGCCTTAGCAGCATTTATTGCACTTCTCAAGTTCTTTTAGTTGTCTTTTTAAATTCGCATTAGCCGTGTTTGTTTTCCACATTAGCCTCCATTATGAAGATGAATTGTTGCCAGTGCAACTGGGTCGGTAGCTGGAACTGGGACTGAAGCTGGAACTTTAAAAGGAACTGCAACTGGGTCTGGGTCTATGCGTAACACACAGTCAAGTGTCTACCTTACGTGGCTAGCGCATGCAATGCATTGCCCATGTTCTCCTGTTGCCCTCTGACCTCTGTCCCTTGTCTCCTCCTGTCTCGTGTGTGCATGTGTGTTTATGCTGGTTAGTTACGTCCGGGTTAAGTGCTCCTTAAGCGGTCCGTAAATGTCATTTATTGTCCATAGCACATACATCCACATGGTTGTTGGTGGCTGGCGCAGCTGCTTCAACGGCCTGAGTGCTCTTCAATACATTGCGCATAATCTAATCAAAACTAATGAGACGAGCAGCTTTAAAAGGAGTGCAACAAGCGCTGAAAAGAGCTTGGAGAAAATATTGTTTTACGGATCAATATGATCCGTCTTAAATTGAAAGAAATATGTGTGGATGAATTTAGGCAAATTTAGGAAATAATGCAGCAGAGTATTATTTAAATTTTTATTTCCAGCGATGAGTTTGCAGCGGAAGTCTAGAGGACTTATAATCAATAGAAGATTCCAGTATAAGCCTTTCAGTGACAGACTTTAACTATTAAAAATAAAACTGATTTATAAGCCTTTCAGTGACAGACTTTAACTATTAAAAATAAAACTGATTTACAGCGTCAGAAGACTTCCAGCGTTAGATTTCCAGTGGAAGGTTCCAGCGTAAACATAAAGCATATGTTTCCAGCGGAGGATTTCAGTGGAAATTGAAATTGAACACTTCACTGTTTAATTCTTCGATCAGGTTAACATGTCCAAGATCAAATTGTCAAAGACCGGAAACATATCAACATATTTTCCAGCATATTCATTTTATTTGTTTATTTTTTTTTTGTTGATTTGATGAACACAGTTGCGAGAACTGTCTATCGGGTTGGTCATCGCAAAGTAATGCGGCAGATAACCAGATACGTTGAGGCTAGGACAGCGCGAGGATGTCAGTTGTTTGTGTTGGTATTGTTTAATTGTAATGGTTAAAGGATTTGGATTAGAGATTTATTTTTGCTTCATTTATAAAGTTATCTCTCTTAAATATAGCTGTTGTTTTGTTTTAATATGTCTTTAGTTGACTCAGCACGAGTAAAGATTTTGTATTTTCTTCTTAATCTACTAAATTTGTGACATTGGAAAATTGAGTGCTCTGCGCTTTGCATACTTCACACATATAAGTATCAACTTTGTTGATTTTGTATAGGTATTTTTTGTCATAAGTATGACCAGTGACCATAAGTATGACCAGTGGTTCTGATTAGTTCCTTATATAAGTTCCTTATCCATGTTTGTCATACGCGTCTTTTCGCTACTCTAAATGCGTCTCTCACACTGTAGCTTATGTTTAGAGGATACCTTCTGTGCATGCCTTTTTGGCTAATTCATCAGCTTTTCATTGATTTTTTAGCTTTTGTGACCTGGGATCCATATAATATCTGCTTCTTCTAAGTCCAGTCTAATATTATATGAATTTCCGCCACTATCTATGAAGATTTTAGAAGTGTTATCACCCCCATGCTATCTGTAAATATTTTTATCCACGCTATTTTATAGCTAATAGTTCCGCAGAGGTGTGGAGGAAATTGCTTTGTTGCAGTTGAAAATATGTTCTTCCTCGTTGGTAACGTTGTATACCGCTATTCCAACTGTATTTTTCATTACAGAAGCGTCTGCTGCAAAAATGTGGTATCCCAAGTCTTGAAATTTAAGCAGTGTATTTTTAAATGTCGACTGTATTTCCTCTAGAGAGGTATTATTTTTAGTATTACTTAGTATTTTAGTGGTTTGACTTAACTTTGGCTTTGAAATATACTTTGTTTTTGGTTTTGTATTGTATAGTCTGTCTTTGTGCGCTTCATTAGTTTTCCTGTATGGAGATTTGTGATACGTTGACTTGAATGTGTTAAAGAGGTCATGATAGTATGTTTTGAGTTTAATTATTTCTTTAACAGTTAACAGTTCAGCCCTGAACAGGGGAGGGAGTTCTCCTGCAAGCTCATAAATTATGTGAGTCGGCGTGGAAGGTGTCTCTCCCATACATCTCCTAAGTGGAATAGCAAGTGAGGTTAGTGAGGCATATTCTACTTTGCTTCTTATGAAGGTTTTGTGTATGTTTACGGCAACACTTGGTCTGAGGCCAGCTTTGGTCGATGTTGAAAATTGCAATACCTGTTGGCTCCTCAGCATTTTTGCCTTTACATCTTTAACATGATTTTTTAGCGACATATTTTCGCTCAGCAACTTTCCCAGAAATTTGATTTCCGAAGCTTGCGGGATGTTCCTCCCTTTAACGACTAAGTTAATCATTCTTTTCTTACTTTTGCTCATCGATAGGGAGACTGTTTCTTCACATAGTAAATGGAATGTTGATAACTTGTCCTGCATGTTAATCACTGCAATTCGGAATGATCGGTTGTTGGATAGGATTATAAAATCATTTGCGCTTGGAAGGTGTTAGGACCTGTATTCAGACATATGAATCCTGCATTGGGTATGCAATCTTCCAGAAATTTGCCACGTGCATTTGTTATATTACCGCCGAAGGCAGTGATCTAGGCATTAAAGTCACCAGCTTTTACACCATTTGTCATATGCTCTGAATGCGCAAGTACCATGGACATCTCCTGTTTGAACTCCTCAAGGGGGATTCCCGGCTTAAAATAGACCGAACATAAGGATAGATTTATATTTAGATTGGTCGTCGTTGCCATGATGATGTCACAGTTTGTACTGTACTGCAGTTTCCTAAATTTTATATTGTTTCTGAATGCTTAGGATACTCCTCCATATCTATCTGCTCTGTATTTTTTGATTAAATTAAAGTTAGCAAGTTTTCTGTTGATTCTGTTTTCATCATGTGAAAAAATTTCAGAAAGTAAGGCTATGTCACACTTTTTCTGTGTATAGAACAAATTCTAAATTATCTCTATTTGCTTTAAAGATTGTATGTTGTTTTGAAGTATTTTAATGGGCATCCTGATCTTGGCTATTGTTGGGTGTTGAGTTGAGGGTTCATTTTGATGTTTAAGTGTATTTTCGAATTTGTCTTTTAATAATTTTAATTTTGTACTGAGCTCATTGTTGCCATGGAAAGTGGAGAAAATAGTTGAAATAATTCATTACATATTGCTGTAGTTTCATCCTTGTTTGGGTAATTGTATGTCTAATCGCTTGTATCATTGTATTTCGTTTTATTAATGATTTGATCACGTTTTTATTTTTATACTCTGAACCCATTGAAAATGGGTAATTGTGCAAAATGCAAATATATGTAACAGGCAGAAGGAAGTATCTCCGACCCCATAAAGTATATATATTCTTGATCAGCACCAATAGCCGAGTCGATCTAGCCATGTCCGTCTGTCTGTCCGTCCGTCTGTCCGTATGTATGAACGCAAGGATCTCAGAACCTATAAGAGGTAGAGCAATTTTAGATGTAGCTGCTCCTAGTGCCTGCGCAGATCGAGTTTGTTTCTGATAATCGATAACTTACTCCGTTTTCAAGCAATCGATAAAAATCGATATCGATATCCTGTTTTTTGGGCAATTTTGGTAAATAATAAGAGTTAGAGTCACCAAACTTGACATATAGCTTCTAAAATAGATGTATATGTGCATTTGATGTTATAAGAAGAGGGTTCATGGTATCCTCTTGTCGGGAGTTCCCGACCAGAACCTCTTGTTAATTATGTGATTTGCATTGGTATGTGGTTGCATTATCAAAATATAATATGTATAGAGTTGCTCTAAGCGCCGTTTGAGTTTAAGGTGACGATTTTATTCAAAAAGGAATAGACCATTTTTTGTTTTTATTTTGGATGGCTTCCCTTTGACTTGTGTCTACTAGTAGGTAAGCAGTTCCCACATGTTCGGCATCATACAAGAAAGTAGGTTTTTCAGTATTAGCACCATTTGTGGTGTTACCCGAGTTGTATGTGCTTAAAATCAATTCTTTATTCTTATTTTCGTTGTCTTTGTTTCTGTTTGTTATTGGGGTTTTCAGGTATTTAATTGCAGAGTTAGGTAGCTGCTTAAGATAATTTTCCGCTGAGCCCATATTAACATTAGTATATTTGCATGTTTTTTAATCGAGTGAGCGCTGCTTATTGATGTGTCACTCATTGAGCTGGCACTAATCCCTGTGGAAGAGATGTAATTTTTTGTTGTTATTTCAAAATTTGTATTTTCTTTGGAATTTGTTTTAGAAGGTTTTGCTTCATTGCTGCACTTTGCTGATTTATTTCCTTCCAGGCCAAAGATGTCAAAGTTATTCGCATACCTTTTTGTGGCTAACGCCAGTGTTAACTCCTCTTCTTTTTAGCATTTCTTACTCTAGGACTTACTACAGTTGCAGGAATTGAGACTAGGCACTTTTTTTTATTTGTTTGGGATAATCTATATATATTTTTAAATCACACTAACTGGCTAGACTTCCGTTCAGTCCGGTTGACAAAAGCTGTCTGAGTATTCATTTTAAATCAGAAAATTTTCTGTATACACATACTATTTGTTTGTTTTTCGTATTTTACACCAACTCCAGCATTTAACTTATTTAAACGATCCAATGTCAGCAAAGTTGATCAAGGTGCAGCCAGTCTGCAAGGCCCCAGGTTTGCCAATCTGTGAGTTGGAAGACTCTAGTTCCAACGTAGAAGTTGTGGACAATTTGAGCATAGGGCAACCCGAACCTGGCAGGACTCTACTTTGTGACTGTGTAAAAAAGGCCAGTGAGGAGGAGGAGCCAAGTTTAGAACAGTCAACGACAGTCGATGAGGAGCTTCAGTTGGAGGACATCCAAGACGAGCTGGAAAAGAATAGGGCGCTCGTTGATCTCATCGGCCAGAGGCTGTCGTTAAACATACCCGATTGCCCTGAGCTGGATGCCTGCATGGACATGCAAGTGGAGCTGAACAAGGACGGCATGCATCCAGAGATTCTCAAGCTGCATCGCAACAACAGTCAGTTACGCCAACAGCTGAGCCAGCTGCAGCACAGCTGTAAGGCCGTCGATTTGTCGCTGAAGTACATGCACAATAGTCTCTGCCGAGACTTGGAGGCGGGCGCAGCAATGCAGCGCCGCCTAAACGAGCTGGACTCCTTCAAGCGCATAGCAGAGCACGAACATGCGCTCTGCCGGCAGCGCTATCGTCATCTGGAGCAGGACAAATTCGATTGGAACGATTGTTTCGCCTACATCAGCAAGCATTATATGGAGTTGCAACCTTTGCTCAAGAAGTACGTGCGTCGAACTGAATATGGACAGCTCAGACAGGATGCCAGCGAGTTGCTCAACCAAGCCAAATTGGAGGCCAAGGAATTGCACGACTATCTGGCCGAGAACATGAACACGCTGAGCCAGCGGGTGGACCATTCGCCGGGTTGTGGGCGTCTTGGCTCCGAATTCGCCACGGATCGTCGGATGGCCATGGAGATAGCCGCTTTTTTGCAACGCAACGAGCACCTCTTTAACAGAGCGACGCATTAAAATCCAAAATCTGTCTGAGATTGTTCAATTTGTCAGAGGCAATAAAGTTGGGTGTGGCCAACGCCATAAGGCGACAACAGAGACGACCTCCGACTCAGCGCTCGACGGCAGTTCATTTGCATTTGATATCGGGGCGGGGAGCCGCCTTGATTATGTTGTTGCTGGGTGTGCTTGACCATTTGGGGCGGTCGCATCCACGTGACGCCAGCTGCTCCAAATGGCGCCATTTTTTGCTGTTCTTTTGCGAGTATGTGTGTGTTGTTCGGCTGTTGGAGCAAAATGTATTTAGCATAAAAATTTACGATAATGCTGGCAGCAACATTGGCAACAAGCTCAGCTGCCGCTTGCCCCAATAGACAAAAACAAGCATTTGGCGTCAAAAAGTACAACAATCGCACAGAACGACAGAATGTGGGAAGCAGACAGCAAAAATCCGACCAGGCCTACATGTGGGCACAGATGTGGGCGGCTGCTCCTACTGCTGCGGCTTGGTTGGGAAAATGTCATTGCTCTGTTAACGCAAAAAGTTAAATTAATATTTTTCACACTGTTGCAAAACTCCCCCCATTTAAATTGACGAATTTTGCGGTTTTAACCGCCGCGTCAAAGTCAACTGCTGTACACAGTTTTTCCCCCTCGGCCAGTTTTTCCTATTTTTTCCCACTCTATTTTCATATCTGACATTTCGTATTTCATGCTGCTTGTTGCTGGATTTTTAAAGCAGATTAGCAAAGTTTTCTGCAGTCATTTATTTAAACTTTCCTTTGACGGCACCGCAAAAGCCACTAACAGGCAAGCAGATAGCGCGGGCGGCAGGCGGCGGTCGGTGTCGGGTGTGGATTTTGTAACCAAAATTTGATATCAAGATAATCGTATTGCCATGTCGCATAGGTCGTTGACTGCACGAGCAACGTTTGAACTTTTTATGGATGAGCTTCAAATATTTTGAAAGAAAAAAATAAGTATATATACTGACTCTAGCCGGATATAAGAAATCTTAAGTTTTAAGTTTTGACTTTAAAAGCAAAGCACACATAACTTGCTGCAAAAACTATAAATATACTAAGAAAAAAATAAATCATTGAAAAAGCTTTTTAATTGACACAACTTGAAAATATTTTGCCATTAAAAGTCAAGGCTAAGAAGCTGTAGAAACTTTTCACATGCCAAACAAAACGCAAAACTAAAGCTTAGTTTAGATATGCGCTTGCTGTGAGGCAAGTTTTTTCCCTTAAGAAAGTTGACATATCAAGTTTTATAGCTGGAGAATTAAAGTACATAGGCGTGTCTATTTGACTTCATTTATTAAGTAAACATGCCAGCAAATCTTCTTTTATAATTTGAAAGTATTTATGAAGATGGGTTAGAAGGGTTTAAACTAGGCCACCCAGAAGCCTTCTGGCAGGCTTAAGGAGCTATGCTTGCTTAGTTACCTGTATTCTAAACGCACGTTTGAACTTGTTGTGTGTCGCTGGCTTATCAGTACTTATTTTATTTTAATTATTACTAATATCATAGAATATAGCTATAAATAAACAAAACTGGACAGCACTGAGACTTGGTACCAGTGCTGGTTTCTTTTAAATATCTTATTTAGTTCAAAGAGGTATTTGTTTTATTATCTTTTGAAATGGGTAAATAGTTACTTTAAAATTAAAAAATGGGTCTGATGAGAGGAGCTTAAGTAAAATTTTACTAGCATTTTTACAAGTTAAATACTTTTATTACATTATCCCCGAAAATTACAGCGTTTTATTGCTGGTTGCCTAAAAAGTGGCAAACGGATTGCTTAACAGATTATTTTATTTCCTTATGTATTATTATTTACAAAATATTATTTCTTATATTTATTATTACATATGTCTAGACACTCCTTCATTCTCTCCATAACATACCCGGCAATTTTTGCTGCCTTTTACAGAAAAGAAGGTATGTATTATAAGTGCAGTGTAGTCGAATAAATGTGTATTTGTGCCTTTCAATTTAGTTTACTTGTGCATATGCGCATGAATGTGTTGTGTGTGGTAAGTGTACTGCGTGTGGTGTATGGGCGGGGTGCAGTGCGGATTACCTATCTAGTGCAGCATAACATAGCACAACTTGTGTACGGGAACAGTCCGCTGTAAGTGTTGCCTGGCTGAGGGAGTTGTGATAAAAATAAATATACAAATAAATGCAAGAGAGAGAGTATGCATTCTGGTATTTTATTTTGCTACTACTCACACACACGCATTCACACACACACACATACAAACACACACTCGCTTAAGCCTAGACCTAGTTCGGGCCCACGCTCGTCTTCCATGCATGCCTGGTTATCCTGTGCGTTTGTGTGTGGCCTAGGGGGCATCTTTGTCATTCAATTTAGAGCCGGTGGCTGCACTCGGCTAACGCGACATGTGTGAGCTACGCCCCCCACCTGCCACCTTCCCATTTGCCCCTTGCCCCCTGCCCCTTGCCGCTCAAGTCGCGCTCTGCAAATGCGTCTATAAATTATTCATTTCGTTTGAGATGTTTGATGTGGCAATGCCTGAGACTTCTCTAAGCATGCCCAACACATCCTGTCCCGGCTGTTGCAATCCTGTTCGTCTTCTTGTTGCTCAAGACTTCAGCTGGCTGCGAGTTGGGTGCAAACGGGCACTTTTACCCGCATTTCATTGAATTCATTCATTTTTTAGCAGCTTCTGCCAGCAACGATTCTCTCTCTCTTTTTTTTCCAGCAGTTTTTGCTGTTGTTGTTGTTGCTGTTGCTGTTTGCCACAGCTTTGCATAAATAAGATAAACACAAGTATGCGCACATACCATGCGGAGCTGAGAGGCTATCCCTCGCCAGCCGCACCCACCCGCTGTGCCCTCTAAGACTGAAGCATCTTGCAAGTTGGACTCGACTGATGTGATTTATTTTGCACTCACTGTTTGCCAAAGTAAAATTGATTGAAGCGTTTGTTGGCGCACCAATTGATTTTCACTACGGCATTTGCTCGCACTTTCATCCCAAGTTTCTCAACATTCCTCCCCACACACAAGCTTCGCCGTGCTCGTTCTGTTTACATTGGTTAAATTAACTTTGGTCAATTTGGTTTTTGTCCGACTGGCCGAACATTGCATTGAGCCAGTTTTTGCACCCTTTTACGCTGCTAAATCCACAATTCCAGTCATCGTCCAAGAATATGTGAAGAATACAATGGAATAATTGCTTGGTTTGTAGGGCAGCATTTTGGGCTTGTTGTGGCTTGTTAAAAAAGGCTGGGTGTAAAGCTCTGAAGTATATATATATATCTGCATTAATTTATTAATATTTATAACATGAGTCTAAAACGTGTCAAATTTCGCTCGATGTTAGAACGTACTTTATATATATACTAGATACATACATTTATGCTAAAAGGATGATTTATTTCTTTGTTCTATTTTTGTATTTATTATAGATGTTGGTAATGAAAAAAAAGACCTACCCAGAAAAAATTGGGATGCATGAAAATTTTTATTTTGGGATGGGACTCTTTTTATTTGATTTATTTTTATTTGTCGACTTCGATCAATCTTTTCGGAATCGAAAGGGTTTGGGGTTCTTTGTTTCAATTCCGATAAAACCTAGCCGCTTTCAAGTATTTAAGCTTTGAGTAAGCTGCATGACAAGTAATTGACGCAATTAAAAAAATCAATTCTGTTACCTTTTAGCAAAATAATTTGTATTTAGTTGTTCTTTCTATGTGCAGTTTTCACTAATGTAAATGTTATTTATTTCAATGAGTAATATTTTTTACAAAATTATCTGCCAAAACTAAAAACTGAAACCAGACAATAAAATGCCAGGTCAGTCACTTAATTTCAATTGGGGCTACAATCATGCGAAACTAAACAAAAATCATTGGCACTGACATGTGAAACAATATTTTTTATGAAAAAACTTCGAGGCTACAGGCTAGAGGCTACAAAATGTTTCCGAGTAGCAATGTTGGAATCAATAACACTTAACAGATTACGAGTCAAAATTGAATTCAATCGAATCAAACATAATTTCTTTGGTAATCGAAGCTTAAGGGATTTTAATAATGTTCTGGAAATGCAGAAAATATTACTAACATAATTTACTTAAATTGCCTTTTATTAATTTATTCTTATGAAAAGTTGATCATATAGAAAATACAGATAAATTATAAAAACTCTTATTATGTATAAGTTGCCAATAAAAGAGTCTTAGGCCCTGCTAACTGCCAGTTATCCATTTTCGATACGATTTAGAAACCCAACCAAACAAAACACTGGCAATTAACACTTGATTAGCCGATTTATTACAAAATTGGACAGTTAAGTAAGACGTATGTGTGTGTGTGTTTTTTTATATTTTGCCAATTGGTCTGGGTGGGGTGTTGGGTTTAATTGCTGTCGAGCGCTTGTTAAATGCTTTGCACTTAAAAGCGCTGCCGTCAGTTGCAAAAATGGCAACAATTCATCACATGTCGTGCTGGCTGTGATTTTATTAAGTGACGCTGATGGTGATTGAAGCACAGCTGGCATATCAACACCTGACACAGGTGCACAGGTACAGTTTCAGACGAAACGAGAGCCGGAACAGCCAGCATCCCGCCGGCACGGGCTGCATGCCGCATAAATCTTGGCTGTCAACTGCAGAGCATCCCAAATAGAAGAAAGAAGAGCAAAACGTCAAGTAAAAATAAGAAGAGGGAGCAAGAAATTGCTGCCAGGCATAGATGAAACAAACTTCGACATAATAATTATGCAGCATTTATAAAATTAGAGCCTCCATATATGTATATATATGTATGTAAGAAGAAGCAGCGACACGCAACTGCAATGCCATTCCATTTTATGAATGGGCATTTATCATAATTAAAAATTCTGCCTTTTGCCGGCAAGCAGCGACCGCCACAGTCGCAGCCACGACGTTTCTGACCTAAGACATGCCACAACGAGTGCGTCACGAGGACGATGACGACGACGACGACGTCGACATCGACGACGACAAGGACGAGGACGTGGCTGCTTGGCGTGTATGAACGTTTAGGCCCATTGCTCCATTGGCTTCATTTCAACAGCTCAACAGCTGTTTGGCTTGGGACATTCTTTTGGGACTCTGGCATGCAAATGAGCAGCAGCTAACTGTGGCATTGGAAGCATGCCACACACTATAACAGACACTCACACACATACACACATACCAGCTCTCACTCTCTTAGGCAGCCTGTTGGTGTGTTGCCGCCAGAGCGCATGTGTCGCGTCCCAAAAGCCTTAAAAACACACCCAAAATGCCAGCGCGCTCTTAAGTATGCAACACTTTTTGCTATAAAACCTGCTCTCGCTGTGTGCGACTGCTCTCGGCTGTGGGACTCGGTTCGGCTGTGTGGCAGTTACTTCGGCTGCGGCTGTGGCTGTGGCAGCGGCTCGTTAATGACACGTCGCCACTTCGAATGCCGTTGTCGTTGGCTTCAGTTGTGCTCGCAGCTTGCCGCGTGTTCTCGTCCTCTTTGTGTTTTCGCTGTCGTTTGTCGTCTTTGCCGTCGCCTGAGTCAGCGTGGCGTATGCTCAATTTGATCAGTAATTAAGATGCTGCATTTGCCGCTAATCGAGTGAGTGCGCAGTCGAGTCAATGCCAAAAATATTAAGTGCCATATGAATACACACAAAGGTGACGCCTAAGGGCTGGCGGGTTGACGGGCTGACGGTTTGAAGGTTGACGGGTTGACAGGCAACGGTTGGCGCCTCAAGCGTGTGTTTGGCAATCGCAAGTTTTTGCCGCGCCAAGTGAATTTCAACAATAACAACAACAACAAAAACTTATCCAAGCTGTAATCAGTTTTGTCTTGCTGTGTGTGCGTGTGTTTGAGCATGCGTAGCTCGCACGCATGTGTGCGTATGTCAGCGTGTGTAATCCAAGAAAATCTGTCACGTGCTTCGTATATCTCTTTGTGCAACTCCACACGCAACGTACTTATTGAATAAAATAAAAGGTGAGCAGCAGCAGTAGTAGCAACGGCAGCGGCGACAACTCGGATTACTAGGCGTATGAGTTATATGTGAAACAAGCACACGTTAAATATGCAGCTTATACGAGCGTGACATGTTAATAAAGTAGACACATTTTTACTTTTACACTTTTATTTATTTATTTTCACTTTATTTGTGTTGGAACTCAGTAATTGAATAGTTCCATATATGAAATATTGAATAGGTGAATTTCAGATTTAAAATATCTATAAATATTAAGAACGCCAGGCTTAAAACAATTACCAGTCTAAGGCACAGGTTCGGCATCTCGGGAATATTCGCGTGTGGATACATATTTGCGCATTAGAGCTAGCAAACATATTTCTAAGGGGTTTTTAATGACATACTAATTATGGCCATACAAACATGTTGATAAAAAACCACATTGGCTTATGTTATTTCTATCAATTAAAGTTGTGCTTTGTGTAGATATCATAAATGTATTGTCATATACTTTAAATGTACTTGTCGACATAAATAATAAAAATAAACATTTGATGTTTTTGTGGACGAAGATATTTTAAAATATTTTTATATTTTAATTTTTTTATTTATTGATTCTTTAAATCTTAAATATAATTGTATTGCTAAGGGAAAAAAAGATATATAAATAATAAATATAATTGTGTTCTGTTTCTCAGTCTACCAATACACAAATATAGTTAAGTCGAAAAGTAGATAGATAGATAAAAATATGCATAGATACTTATATACAGATAAACAGCTAAGATAAAACTATGTTCGTATTTTCTATATTTATCCATCTAGATACTATGCATATACTCTATACTCTAAGATACATAGTAACCTTTTAGATATACAATGAATCCTCTCTTGGGTTGTTCGCGGGCGTCGAGTAATTTTCATCCGTTGAGGTGTGTGCTATATGGGCATGGTCTGATTCATTATGGCTTGAAGAAAATCCTCGCACAATACGTTAGCAGAATTTGCATTATCATATCAATATATACTTTGTTGTATAGCCACATAATTTTGCTTAGAGCATGCACTATTTAAATATTATCTTCCGCTTAATTTAACCATTTAAAATTTGATAGATACGTTCGCTTAACCTTTCCTTAAATTCGAGACTTTGAGCCACATATTCTTAACGACTGGTTGATTGCTCGACCTTTGCACAGGGCCTCACATTAACAGCGTTTACTTTCATTTTCCTGAGTTTGCCCCGAAATTAAATGACAAAATTTGATTATATTTATGCACGCAAGAAACGTATTTATAATGCCCCGCTGCCCCCAAGCCCAGCCAACAAAATAACCGAAAACCCCAAGAGCATAAAAATTAAACGCAACTGGCAACCGGGAACAGGTGCTTTCACACTGGCAAGATGAAAACTTTTTCTCCCAATTGTTTATTTAATAGCTATGAAAAAATCATTAGGCATTTTTATCACACAACTTCAAAGCTGAAATTTACATGAACAATGCCCAAAGAACTTTTTAATCTATGAAAAAGTAAGAAAAGAAACTAAACTTAAAAAAAAAAATAAAATATGATTTTGAATGCAAAATGAATTGACAACCCAAAGTGTCCGTTCGCCTTATGCCTTTACCTTATTGTGATTTTATATGTATCGTCTTTTGCCTGCCAGCCAAGTTAATGCAATTTATGTTCGCACACTTTTAAATTGGCCATGTTTTCTGGTTTGTCGCGTCCCCAGTTCGACAATACTTCAAGTTCATTGTGCATGAATAATGTAGTTGTTGTTGTTATTAATGCTGTTGCTGTCAGCCAACACACACAGTCCCTGGCTGGCCTTTTTATGCCATATAATTTGATTGAGTTTTTGTTTGACACAGTCTGTCGTCAACTTTTGTACTAGTGCTCAACTATTCGTTAGCTGTTGGCTAACAGCATGGGAATTGCGGCTGCAAGTGTGTCACTTGCATCGCTGAACTTTTTATTTTATTTCATTTTATTTTATGTTTTTTATTCAGTTTCTCTCCTGGCACATGAGTTGATAATGAATGTGTTCGAGTACCCGCTCACACAATGTCGACCACAATGCGCCATTTTATTGGTTAAAACAATTGTGCTTGATTCAATTAATTGTTGTGCTGCCGTATAAAATAGCTAACTCCATCCATTTTCTTCTATTTACACATACTATATCACTCGCCACAGCTGTCACTTGCAGACGTGTTCATTTTTACCAGCTGACGTTTAAATACAAACATAAAATTTATATGTATTTATAAACTATTTTTTCGCGGAATATGCAAGGTAAAAATTTAATAAAGCAATATGAACAAATTTATATTCAATATTAAAGATACTTTAAATATGATCTTAGCATGAATTAGATGTTGAGCTTAAAATCCCAGCAGCACAGAAAAACTGAATAATTAAGGAGATTTTGAAATCAAATGGAATAAAAATGACAAAAAACCATTCAAATAAAAGATTCCTTTTATAAGGCATTAGAATTTAAGCGAATAAATCCATCGAATTTTTAGTCTGTGCTCTGCTGCTACATTGTAATCGGATGTATTTCAAGTCTACCTTTTAAACGCTGTACATCATTTGCACACTTGTCTAGAACTTGGAACAATGCAATGACAGACAAACGGCCAACAAATTTCATGGATAATAATGTTCAATCGCATTTTTCATTATTTACACAGGTTTTTGTTTGTTTTTTTATATGCGTTCAGCTCATTCCATTCGAAGCTTGCTCTAGTCTATCTTTTAAGACTCCTTTTTGTGATTTTGAACTACGATTCCAGTTTACCATGTACAAAACGCAGCATTCACAGCAGGAGCGGGTGCAGACGCTGCTGCGCATCTTGGAAATTTCAGAATAATGAGGAAACTAACGAGCCAAGACTTTTCCATTGTTTACTGGCGCACAAATTGTGCGATTATTAATTTTCCATGCTATTTTGTAGCACTACTCTAGATATATATATTTTTTTTCCGTGCCGTCTACTGCAGCAGCACATTTTGTGCCGCTGTGCGGCTCCTTTGCCAGTGGCTGCCGCTTGCCAGACGCTGTCGACACTTCCTCGTATTATTTCGCTGCAGCCGGCGCTGTCGTCGTTTGGCCGCGTTTTCTGGCTCTATTTATGCTGCCTTTGGCAGCAAGATTTTTAATATTTTGCAATATTTGCCACGTTTTCTTTCTGCCTGCTGCGTCCTTCCGCTTGGCGAGCACTGAGCCAGGACGCGAATGTTGCCAGTCGCTCGACAACAGCGGTGAAGTTGGTTTTTCGTTTCTTTACCCTTGCAGATGGTGTTGAAATACTTTAATGAAGTGTGTTGTGCATAGCAGCAGTCCCCTCAGATCCCTTAAGCTATATGTTCTTGATTAGTATTAACAACCGAGTGGATATACCCACGTCCCTCCGTCGATATAACTTGAACAAACTCAGCTTAAACCCGCTTCGCAATTCTTTTCTCACATCTACATAAGCGAAGCCACATCACTAAGGGTATTTAATCTTCGACTTGCCAAATTCAACCGTTCTTTTTTGTATTTTTTGTGTTCTTTGTAAAGCGGAGTTCATTGCGTGCCCGGCAAAGAAGGCTCCACATGCAGGCTATACAGGATGTACTTACTTATTCTCACACACACACACACACGTACATGTGTGCCTTACTGCCTTCACTTTAACTGACACATTTTCGCGTTGTTTCACAAAGTCTTAAAGTTCTTTATGCTTTTTTGCAGTCATCAATTAATAAAAACGTTGCTTCCGTATATGTCATGTCTTTGAGGGCAAAGTGGAAATTCAAGAAAATTAAGATACAAAAAATAAAAGTAAAACTTTGCAAGCCGCAGATAATAAAAATTAAGTTGCAATGGAAAAAGCCCTGTAGAAGAATATTTAAATAATATGTTCTGCAATATATAAAAGTATTTATCTATATAAAATGTATTGTTTCGATTAAGAGAGATTATCATCGATAATAAATGCAACTAAGTGCATAAGGAGAAATAAAGCAGTTTATTAAATCATATTAGGGATTTTGACTTGAACTCGACAAAAGCATTGCTTATCGATAATACCGATTTGTATATTTTTTAAATTAAGAATTCTTATATTGCTCTAGAGAAGACAAAAATTATTTTATATTGAGTTATTAATGATGTCCTGTGCTTCAGAGATGTTATTTATTGATCCAGAGGCATTATTAATGTAATAGTTTTACCTATTTTGATATTGTCGACTTAAAAGCTTTGCTTGCCGACATTATGAATTAATCCTATATTAAATAAAGAATCTTGAGGTCTAAAAACATTGCATATCTATAGTATGAATTGTGCTGTATTTTGATAACTAGAAAAACCTGCAAATATTTCTTAAATTATGAAAAAGCCGAATCAATCCAAAAATAGGTCATGCAAGCAAATAAGTTCACAAAAAATTGAACACAAATAAAAATATACCTCTTTGCAAGCAATACAAAACATCTATAAGGCTTTTATTGGCTGTGGCAATTAATTAAGCCATTCGAGTTGTGTATTCCATATTCATTCCCATAACTCGCATAAATTGTGAATTTTGTTAGAAGGGCGGCGGGCACTAGGCGGGGGTATTATGAAAATGTTTTATAACAACAGCTATTTTTATATATGTAATAACAAAGGCAATAAATTGTGCTCTGTCCTTTTCTCATACTTTTTCAGGTGAGTGCTGCATTGGCAAATGAAAATCGGCTGCTTGTGGCCCACAAGCACAAGTACAAATACCAATACAAACACGCATACGAATACAATACAAAAACAAACTGTCGCTGTCGGATGGTCTTCAGTGGCCGCTGCATTCGTTTATTTGGCATTTGAGCGTATGTAAATACATTTTTAATTTAAAATAAACATGGTTATTAAGTTAGGCCCTGCCCTTGCGGGCGCTATATGTGTGTGTGTGTCCAGTTCCTGGCAATATCCGCAGTGCAGGGGCCAAAAAAATCGTATATATATAAAACTGCGAAACGGCATCAAATCCAATTAGTTAATATGAATTTTTGATGAAATCACTTCCGCTTCAAATGCAAAAAAGTTTTACCCTCACTCAGCGAGCCGTGCAACACCCATCGTCATGATCATTATCATTAGAATCATCATCATCATCATGATAATGACTGCGTTATTTAAGTTTTTTTTCGAAACGCTTCGCTTGGCTTGAAAACTTTAACACATGCCTCTTTTTGCTGCAAGTCATCGTGTTTCTCATTTCTTTTTGCTTGCACTGGCATAAAATTATTTATTGTGTGTTTGCCACAATAACCGCAATTTGCAACTTTTTGTGGCATTTTGTCGGCGTGTTGTCAAAATGTTTGTGCGCCCGAAATATTTAAATATTTCATTTGTCACACGCTCACGACGTGCACGGGCCCCGGCGGCAGCGACGTGAAATTAGTTTGCGTATACGTACTATGCGTGGCGTATACGTAATATTTGCACAAATTCGTGTGTAGAAAACACACACTCGAACAGCAAGTTTTTGCCTTGAGGTGCCTTTAACATTTGCTCACTTTTCGGTTTGCTTTTAATTCTTTTATTTATTTATATTTTATTATTTTTTGTGTGCTTTATTTCTTGTTCTGTTTAACTTTTTCAAAATGGCTTGCTTTTGTTGTACCTTTTGCTTTATTCTACTCGCTTTTGTTGCTGCTGCTGCGTGTTTTGTATGCATGCAACAATTGATATAAAATTTTAACGAGGTGCGGTCGCTTGTTTCTGCGTTTCCCTTTTTTCCCTTCATCATCTGGTTTTACGCTTTGTTTCGTTTGTTTGCCTTTGCGTTTGGCTTTCACGAAAAAGACACGCATTCCTTTTTTGTGCACTCGGAGGCCATTTTAAAAAATTAGAACAAAAAGCGAAAGACCGTTAATGAAAATGTGATTTATTTTGTGGAACCAAATTTTTAAATTTTGGTTTAACTTAGAGTGTACGCAAGCAATTTTGACGTTCATCAAATGAGATAGTTGTTTAATTTGCGACTATAATTAGTTTTCCGCACTATTTTACAATATTTACACATGAACGCAAACTGAAGCATAATTTAATTTTCCACGTTAATGCATTTAATTGATGTTGAAGGCTTTCCAAATGGCCCAAACTCGTTGAAATTTATTGCTTGCCGCATTTGCAGACTCCGACCCAACCCCAGCACTTCCCAGCTGTCACGCCCACTTTTCTATTTGCTGGCAAGAGCAACAACAAAAAGTTGATGCGCAACATATTCCGGCTGTCGCACAAACTGAAATTAGTTAAGCTCATTAAATAACAAAAACAAACTATTTTAATTAAATGACCAAACAACAAAAATAACATAGAAAATACTACAAAAAAAGTTGAAAAAAAAAAAAACAATGAAGAATATTGAAAACTTTTCAGTAGAAATTCAAAACTAGCGCATGAAAAACAAACTGAAAATTTGTCAAATGTTTAAGTAAGCGCGTTACAAATTGAAAAGGTTATATAGAGCCCAGCGCACACAAAAAAAATAAAACTAAACATGAAACTAAACCAAAAAAAAAAAAAAGAAAAAAAATAGAAGGAAATTCATCCTAATGTGGAACATAAAGAATTGTAAGCATTTATTTCCCGCCAAGCGAAAATTTGCAATTTTTTGCCATTTGTTAGGCGTGGCGCCGTCTGCCAGTAGCCGCAGCGCACCAACAATAAATCACCATTAAACAAATTATGTACTCAACTCAACCATTTTAAATGTCGCTGCTGTCCATTGTATCTGCGAACTGACTACGTACAGTTATTCAAGAACAAATACATATCGCATAAAGGAAAGCAAGCCTGCGAAAATTCTACTATGCGACAGGCAGGAACATGAAAATCTGCAGGAAAACAGTTAAACAGTAGACTCCGATTATTTGAAAGGGACACAAATATTTTTCTTGAATACCCTACAGCTTGAAAAATATACATTAAATCAAGAAACTTGTTTATCTGGATACTGATGCAACGTGGAAGTGTGAAAAGTGTGTAAAATAAAAACTTAAATTCTCTTCAGAGAGAAAGAGAGTGAGAGAGAAAGACACAGATATTATTTTAAATGGACAAAAGTATTTTTCCTGAATGCCCCACAGCTTAAAAAAATATGTATTCCATCAAGAAATCTGTATATCTGAATACTGATGCACTGTTGAAGTGTGTAAAGTGTGTGTAAAAGAAAACACATAATTTCTCATCAGAGAAAAAGAGAGAGAGAGAGAGAAAGCGAGAAAAGCAGTGCGGAAATATATATATATAAATATATCAATATTAATACTTGAGCTTACTTAAACGTAAATTCTTAATAATAATTTTAAAGTAAGAATATGCCATAAATTCCATTTTAATGCTTTTTATTTCCAGATTAATCTAATTTTAAATAGAGAAAAATACTTTTTTTATATACATTTGAAGAAACAGTATAGTATTATTTTATTATTTTACAGAATTCAGATGATAACTTTTAACGTACTTTTTTTTAAATGCCTAATATTAATTTATTTTAAAGCTGCTTCCCGTAATTATTCACACATCTTGTAACTTGCGTTCAATATTGCTTTCACACCACTGTGCGGTGGTTGCAACGGTTGCCCATTATGGTTATTACAACGTTGCCGGTTATCAGCGCTCGTCCGTGTGGCATCATTGACACGTTTTCTGCCACAGGCAGTTCCTCAGCTTGAGACGCTGCTCCTGAGCTACTCGTGGGCACACATATACAAAGACAAGGTGTAAACATTTATGAGGCTTCTTTGTGCATGTGTGTGTGTGCGTGTGTGGCAGCGTGTGGCAGAGTTGCAGGCGACACAAATTTATTTCTAAACATTTTGAGCTTTTTTCTTCACTCGTATTTTGTGTTGTTCTTTGTCTCTTGTTAGTGTTGTTGTTGGCGTTCTTCTTTTTGTTACGCTTGTAGCCACATGCCACATTTAGTATCTCACAAATTTGGGCATCCCTTAGCGACGGGGGAGCACTTACCAGAGAAACAGAACATCAGAACTAACCACCCCACAATTTACCGCCCATTCACAGCGGGCGCATTCTTCAGCGACCACAAATTTTCGTGTAGTTATTTTTCTTTGCCTGTTTTGCGAGTGTTCCTGGTTTTTCCTTTTTATCCCCTTGGTTTTCTGTTGCTGTTGTTTTAATTTTTTCACATTTTTTTCTCTTTTGCGCTTAGTTGCAAATGTGTTTTGTTTTATTTTTACAACTTCCTTACGCCACGCCCCGCCCCGCCCCACTCCTAGCCACACCAAAACGTGAAAAAGTGCGAAAAAACAACAACAAAACAAGGCACACAAGAAGAAAAACAAAATTCTGCTTTTGGCCTGTTAAAGTGTTTCAATTTTTTTAGCTTGTCTCTTGATCTGCATGTGGTGTGTTGAGTGTGTGTGTGTGTTTTTTTCTATTTGAAATACGAGTGTATCTTTTGTTGGCATTGGCACATCCGGACCTCGAAGTGCGTCGTCTTCCGCTTTTGCTTTGGCGCAAATTACAGCGCATAATTTTCACATTACGTCAGCGCAGTCGTGTGTGTGTGTGTGTGTGTGTGTGTATGTGCGTTTCTGTGTGTATGTATGTATGAATGTGTGTGATTGGGTGTGTGCATATCTGCGATTGCTTCAAGTCTTCGCGTCTCGAGTCTGGAGTGCGCTCTTCGCATTTCGCAATATTGCGATATGGAAATCAATATTCCTAATGGTTGTCAGTTACATACAAACAACACGCACTCGGCTATGAATACATATATAAATATATAAATATATATGTTTGTATACATAATGTGTGTGAAATTCTGCCTTTATCTGGCAAGAACTTCCATTAGCATTTTGTATAGCATTTGATTGCCATGAAATTTTATATAAATAATTAAATCGTTATCGATAAATGTCAGCACATAAATGCCTAAATTGGCCATGTTGGGGCAGGTTAGTTTTTTTCCTGGAAAATATTCTGTTCAGCATATTTAAGCAAATATGTGGCTGTATATAAGACATTTTTCTAAGCCCAAGTTTCATTTATAATAATCAAAAGGTCAAAATTTGACCAAAATGTTACGTGCAGTTTTAAAAGTATCTGGAAGTATGTTACATGGGAAACGGCGATTATAGTTTTCAAAATTGCAAAGTCTATTATATCCTTACAGAGGGTATTATAATTTTATCGCGAAATGTGTAACGCATAGATGGAGACATCTCCGACACCATAAAGTATATATATTCTCGTTCAGTATCAATAACTTAGTTGATATAGCCATACCCGTCCGTACGTCTGTCTGTTTCTTTGCGATCTAGTCTCTCAGTCTTAAAGCTATCTTTTTGAAACTTTGCAGTAGTCCCACATTCCTGCCATAGGAATGATCGGTCGAAATTTGAGTTGCATGAAAAACATTTTTGTTTATTAAGATATCTTGACCAAACTCGGCATTGACAATTTTCCCTGTTCTTCTAAGATTCGGGCAAAGCACTATAAGCATTTGGAACAATTGAGTCTGCAAGGGACGTTGGAACTATTAAATAATTATTATTTATTAAAATTATATATATTTCTTTAAAAATATTCTAAAATGTACCTGATCATAAACAAGAGGAAGAACATAATATTTAATACAAAAATATTGAGTCACAAGCTCTTTTATATATATACCCAATACAAACAACAAATAATTTAAATTAAAAATTAAATAAATATATGAAAATATTTTCATATATTATTATCATTGTCTTGTTTATAAAATCGGTTTATTTTTACTAACTAATTCGCAAATTGAGAACGTATTTGGAAAATCTATGTAAATATTTGTTAAATGCATTTGATTTGCTTCATCAGCATGCTCAGCAACGCGTAAAGCTCTCAAAGGTCATGAAGATATCAAAGTGCGTCAATATGGAGACATAAGCATTTGTCGCCGACAATTTACGAGCAACCCAAACTCTGGTGTTAAACTTTTTGTGGCTCGGAAGTCTGCATGACCCACATATCGCTGGGTTGCGTAATAAACTGCCAATGCCTGCACTCAGTTGAACCCGTGGACTGGCGATGCTGGGTATTTGAATTTGTCGTAACTCGTGACTCGCTCATCCGCAGATACCTCTAAGAGCAAACAATGGCTGTGTATTTGGCCAACATGGCCTAAAAGGCAAAATAGATGAAGGCACCAAAAGCTGAAAAGTAAACTGCGAGCGCGCCAGAACAGGGTCTGCAAAAAAAGAGGAAGAGAAAAGTAGAAAAAATAAAACCAAAAATGTCGCGGTAATTTGAACCTTTTTCCGTTTGAGTGATTTTTGCTGTGGGCGCAGGCTTAGTGGCTGTGGGCGTGGCTGCTCGGTCTTGTAGCCGGCATAGAAATCAAGTATCAAAGCAAAACTTTTGTGCGGCCCGTACGAGTGTGTGTGTGTGTGGGGATATGTGAGGTTTATTTTTGTGGTGGGCAGGCATGGGTAATCCCCTAGCAACAGGTTACCAAGTCTTTTATTTTGACAACCAACTTTCAGGCCGTCTGTCCATTCAAGCTGTCTATAACGAGAGAAAATAACAAAACCTTTAAAGGCCGACGATTTAAAGGGGCAGCCAAAAGGAAACGCAGACTTGCAGTTGATTTGCCAAATCAAAGATGCATGAAACAATATCAAGCAATCCGGAAGGACATAGATAAGACCTAAGACCAAGGATCAAAGAGCAGAGCAAGGCAAGAGCATCGATAACAGCCATAAACGACAAATAAGTGAAAACTTACGGACAAGCGTTAAAATAAAAGGATTTACACAATTTAAACAACGTAACTTAACGTTTTCGATTGAAATAAGCTACTTTCTTTTCCCCCCTGCAAGCCCAGTTCGCTCGATTCCGTCTGTTGATTTGGGAATTTACTTTTGCTTAAGGCTGTTGCTGTCCCCTCGCAGACGAAAAGGCGAACGTGCCCCATGTGCCCCTGCAGCTTGACAGGATGTAATCTTTCATCTTAACTGAGATTTCTTGGCCCACGTTCTGTGCACTCGCTCTTTCAGTGTTGAATGTTGTTTTTCTTTCTCCCTTCTCTTGTTTTGTTTTTGCTTAAGCGTTTTTCTTTTACCTTGGCAATTGCACCAGAGAATTCGGTTTTGTTTTCCCTGCCGTACGTGGAACAATTTTTCTCTTGGCGAATACATCAAAATTTATGGTAATTTGTTGTTTGTTTTTCGAGAGTTTCTATTGAACAGACATCGGTAGCTGAGTTGTCCAAGTGATACTGTCATTCCAGGTAGTGAAATTCAAGGATCCGATTACGATTCTTTCCTGGTCGGAAAATGTTGAATGACTAAGCTAAAGGACAATGCATTGTTACAGCTATATGATATAGTGGTCCGATGTTGATACAACTTGGGCTAAGATGTGTTGACAATCATGTTCGTTTTCCATACCGATTGGTTTTACGACAGCCATCAGAAGGTTGATTGGATTCGACCTGTTCCAACATAAGGACAAAAATATTGACATTTGAGACGTTTCAAGGCGACAACTATAAAACTTAGAGAACTTATGCTGAAAATTAATATAAATGCTTTATATGGTCCTCTTCTATGCGTTACACGGGTCGTGACTAAATCGTAATACTCTCTATAAGGGTATAATAATTGGGTTCTTCTTTATCTGCAAAGCTAAAATTGATTTTCTGTAGGTGCTCAACTAAACTTTCCAAAGATCAACTTTTTTCTTTGACCAAACTCGCACTTACTTACTTTAATTAAAAGCCAATGCCAATTGTGGATTGAATATATTTCGCAAATTCTCCTTGACTATATAAGCCACAAAAGTGCGATTAAATGAAATAAAATATTGGCAAATATATTTTATATAAACATATATTATTTTTCGAACCAAACTATTAAGTAAAATTGACGGAGCGTTTAAATTTTGTATTTTTCCAAACAATTAAAATACGCTTTATTCTTTTTAATAGCACGATATTTGCCTCACTTTAGATATTATATATAATGTTTATATTTTTTACACGTCTCCTCCAATTTAAAATGTAGGTCGAGTGTTCGGCAAACAATATTCTGACAGTCTATATATACCCGTGCACATGTGTGTGTGTGTGCGTAACTGTGTTTATATTTGCACCAACACACATGAAACGCGCTAAAAATAAATCAGAGCTCGCGCTGCAATAAAACGAGCAATGAAATTAAATACGTTCTCGGCATAAACGCCAAATAAGAGCGTGAAAAATAAAAAGGGCCTCCCCCTTTAAGCAACCCCTCCCTTCCATACACACACCCACAGACACAGCCCTTAAATGCCCCGCTAGAGTTGCCTACACCAAATGTGAGTGTTGTTTGCATTTGCATTTGAAACAGAAACAAAAACTACATGAGCATTAAATGAAATCGACGCTGGACGAATTTGTTAAGGAAAATGAAAAATAAAATAAAGAATTTCCTAATTGCCAATTTGCATGCAGTCGCATCTAATTTTTGCCCATTCGTCGGCCAAGTAAACTATATTTCTCTTCTCTTTGCTCTGGACTTCTGTTTTTTTTTTTTTTTGTTTGTTTAGTGAGCTGACTTTGCTTTGCACCACCGCCTCGCCCCCTTCCTCTGCTTATGTTACAGTTTCACGCAAATATTATTTACACAACTGAGTTGCCACCTACCTTGTTGCTGTCAAACTCTTTTCGCAAAGTGAAGAAGAGTAAATTGGGTTTTGCGGAATGTCAGTGTCTCTGTCTGCTTCGAGCTGAAGACTCCAATCTTCTAAATGAGTGTATAGTGTTATGATTTTTTGTCAAGCAATCAGATAACATATGAACCAACAAAGTTAAAGCTTAAAAGTCAAGGAATTTCTATAATAAATCCAACTACATTAATCAAGTTACCGTAATATTTGAATATTCGTAAAGAAAACTTTCGGCGTGGCTGGCTCTGGGTGTCGGATTCTTGCTGCCTTTATTAATTAAACAATTTATTTCTTATCTTCAATACATTTTTTTATTCGTTCCATCAGCTGTGGAGCTTCAATTTTTAAAGCACAAAATATACAACAACAAGAGACAACATAGTTAAGAAACTTCTATAAAAATAATAAATAAGTTATAAATACATAAATACACAAAATAAGTCGTAAACAAGTAAGAGGTTCTAGTCGGGAGCTCCCGACTAGGGAATACCCTGAACCCTCTTCTTCCAACATCAACTGCATATATATATAATTTATTTTAGAAGCTAAATGTCACGTTCGGTGACCTAGCTCTTATTATTTACCGAAATTGCCCAAAAAACAGGATATCGATATCTATTTGTATTTTATAAACGGAGTAAGTTATCGATTATCGGAAAAAAACTCGATCTGCGCGGGAACTAGGAGCATCTACATCTACAAACAGACGGATATGGCTAGATCGACTCGGCTATTGGTGCTGATCAAGAATATATATACTTTATGGGATCGGAGATGCTTCCTTCTGCCTGTTACATACATTTGGATTTTGCACAAATACAATATACCCTTATACCCATTTTTAATGGGTTCAGGGTATAAAAATGGTAAAAAAATCGTTTTCTATCTCTCTTTATAACACTCAACGGTTACAACTGTTAACAGAGTATTGTGCAGTCAGTTGCTTCTTTTGATATTGGGGTTTTTCGGTATCATTTACATGGCATACCAAGGGCTTGTTGGCGCTGCCAGCGTTGCATATATTGCTCGGCGTTTTTAATTTGCCCAATTCCGTGTTCAGACCTTAAGCGAGTATGTGATTATATATTTGCCTTTCACCTGCTGACGCCTGCTTGCCGCCAGCCTGCCAGCAGCTCTCGTGCGTTATTTATGCAAATGTCAAATATTTTGAAATGCCGCTGCCATGTGAACGAACGCGAACGGAAGTACATTATAAAGTTTCCCCACGTCGACAGCACCACCCGGCACCACACTTAACCCTCCAGCCGCTGGCCATGTTATTTGGCCAACCGACAAACCGAAATGTGCCCTAATATGACCAGACCGGGCCATGCCCACTGCAGCCACCCTTCCTTATCCATAATGCTAACAACTACAGTAATTATGGCATTTTTGGAATGCCCACTTTGTTGCCGTTGTTGTTGCTGTTATTGTTGACTGTTGCTGTCGGGGGGTAGCTCTGTTGTCAGCAACAGCTGCCACTTGGGCCTTCGGTTGAAATAATACATTTTTGAGATTATTGGCACGTTAGGTAAATTACTTCGCGGTAAGAATTTTTAATTTTAAATATATATACGCTGTTCGAAATTGTCTCGAATTCTCATTAAATATTTAATGTTCAGCTAACACAAATGAAATTCGAGAAATTTTACTCGTCATGCCCCTGAGTGTGGATGGGGGGGAAGGGGGAGGGCATGCTAATGGAGCTGTGCAGCCTGAAATGCCAATTAACTAGGCCAATTATCTTTCGCTTTGCTTTGAGTTAAGGGATTCCCCTCTATATGGCAATATTGGAATACGAATTAAAGTACCAAAAAATAAAGTATTGGCGCGTAATTTAGATTAATCTTATGAGGCTAAAATGTTTAACATACGTGAGAGAGCTGCGCCAATCACATTCCAAATTTCAGCTGTATTTGTTGCTTACCGAAATATATTTTTGTTACTTTAATTAAAGTTGGCGTACAGTTTTTAGAAAAACGCACACTTTATAATATATTTCTCATATCATTTCATATCTGAATTAACATTTTTCAAATGCTGCTCAACACTTCACTTAGCTAGTGGCCATTGTTGATATTTGTAACGCTTGGCCGCACATTGAACCCTTCGTGGGCAGCCTTAACCTTCATTCTGACCTTATTGTTTGCTCGGCAAGCGATAGAGAAAGAGATTTACAGTTGATTTACCCGCATGAGCCATGGCTAATGCATAATAAACGTTTTCTCCGCAAACTTTCACATCACATCACACGCCTAAAACACAAAAACAACACACACACACACGAGCATGTGTGACTTGGTGTTGCCCACTTTTTTGAGCTGCTTGTTTTTGGTACAAAAAGCCCATTGGAATTGTGCAAATGTATGTAAAAGGCAGCAGGAAGCATCTTTAATACCATAGAGCGTATATATATATATTGCTGCTGAGCTAAGTATAGAGCTTTCAAATTAAATTATTGAAATATATATTTTATATGCAGAACATGTTTATCATTTTGCGTTTTTGATAACCTTTCCCAGTTCCATAATATCGATAAAAATTGATTTTGAGACTTGGATTTTGAACCAACACTCCAATATTATAAGCGCTAGATAACTCAAATTTGGTATGCCTCCTCCATTCGACACAAAATTCAGAAATAGCTAATTTTTGATGATAGCGCGTTGTACCCTGAAAATGTTAAGAAGATCGGACTATAAAAACCTGAGTAAATAAATAGTGCATTTTTCATGCATGGTATAGGGCTTGCTAACCAAAAGCAACCGTACTCGCCGCTGGAGTAAGGGTAACTCCTAGTCGTACGTGCCGAGTAGGGTACTCTTACACTTGTTTTTTCTGCTCCGGCTCAACTACTCGTGATGGCCGGCTTGGAATTCTATTTAAGATAGACATCATGTGCAGTCATTAGATTGTTTTCGATTGACGTGACATGATAATGAATGATATTTGCCGCGTTCCGTTTGGCTCCGGTTTATGCCAAGTTTCATTTCTTCGTTTGTTGCCTACTTTTCGGGGCAGCCACAAGCACCCTTTGAGGTTGTTGAAACATGCAATTTGAAGCGGGGCAGGTTAGTGTTGACTGCTGCTGGCACTCGCCTTGTGCCAATTGGCAGTTGGCCATGATTTGTTTATGGCTGACCATAATGACCGATAAAGTGACTCGACGCGCGCGTTTATGGCTCGAAAAGTTTTGTGCTCAAATTAACATGAATTGCAATTCAAATTCGCACGAAATTCGACAAATGTACATGAGCGAGCACATCAAGGACCTGCCACAAGCTCGTAATTTCAATTTCGTTTCCTTTGAAATGCGCCTTTCTAATCGCCTTCTAATTACGGCCACAAAGAGCCGTAAAACTCGAACATTCAGCCCCTTGACTCGTTATGCAAATGTCCTTTGCGGCCCAGACTCAGGCTCTTATTATTTACACTCGGTGCTTTGACGTTTGATATCTCTGTCCTTGACAGCCAGTCACAGCTGGCTTACAATTGGAAATTCTGGCTAATAAACAGGTGTTCATTATGCGTCCACTCATTTATCGATTGATTCACATTTCTCATCTATATTCATCACTTGAGCAAAATAGCTTTCTAGATCATTCACAATTGGTCAAACCAAACATACTAATTGGACACAAAAGGACATTAAGTGCTTCATGTGCCCCATATTTTGAATACGTATTTCCCTTTGTCTCTGGTAAGGGGAGAAGGAGGCGTTTTTCTGTCAAGTAGAGTGGCAGCAGACACGCATTTAACTGGTTCACTTTGCTTTTGTTTTGGGCTTTAATTAATACGCGTTACAGATGCGTGTCTGTTGCCCAAGCTCCCCCCCCCCCCCTTCCCCTCTTGCCTTCACCGCCTTCGTCTATTTCCGCACCCATCTCAGTGACACGCAAATGCAATTTGTGCGCGTAGATTATTTTGTGTGTTCTATGTTGTAAGTAAAATGGAATTCACATTTATATGTGCCCAAGTTAAAAGCTTACTTTTAACTCCTCCGCAGGCTAACATTAAATTCCCATATCGCTTAGGAACTTGTAAGTTGAATTGTTGCTTTCAAAATGTTCCAAATAAATGTGTCCTTCCATCTTTTTCCATTTTAATTGATAGGGCTAAGAGTTACGTAATTGGGAAGGAAGCATCTTCGACCCCATAAAGTATATATATTCTTGATCAGTATACATTCTTCTGCCTGTTACATACATTTACATTTTGCACAATTACAATATACCCCTTTTACCCATTTTCAATGGGTTCAGGGTATAATGAGATTAAAAAAATTGTACAACATTTTCAATAAAACATTGTTTACATCTGTTGCAGTCGCTTTTAATGATTGCAACTACAATTTGTTGTTATATAATTATGTGAAATAATGCTAAAGGGCATACAAATTCAAGCAGCTCATTAAAATTGTTTATGGTGCCAATAAAAACAGCAGCACAAATGTGGGAAAAAAGAATACACATAATTATTAAAAGAAAAAATATTAACAATAATAAAGCCAGGTGAATACATAATATCACGTATTATAATAACTCATAAAATTGGTCATATCAATTATTTTCATTGAAAATTACAAGTACTTGAGTGCATTACATCTTCAATTAAATGAAAGCTTCTTCTTTTATTGCAAAATTCATCTTACAGTTCAATTGTTATAATGGACTTTTGTGTCTTATACTTAAATTTGAATAAAGCTTAAGAGTAAAGCATATTTTCTTCAACCAAAATGTTTGAATCACCGCTTTTGTTTTTGCTAGAACTCCGAGATAGTTTTTTTCGTGGCCGGTTCGTATTGCACAGTTGTTTTAGGCTTGTCGCTTGCTACAATGTGTTTAAGCAAATTTCTATGGTACTTTCAAGTATTGATTTAATGCGTAAACATGGCACCGGAGAAAGAGCGGACTTTTTCTTCATTTAAACTAGTTTTGTCGGATAAGCGAAATCGATTTAGTGACGAAACATTGGAAAATATACTTCTTGTCCAGCAATCGACAATTCAAATTTATTTGAAGACGAAGATTAATATAATTCTAGCAATAACAAAAGCGCACAAGAGCCGTACTATATGAAACATTTTCATTTGCTCTGCTCATTTTATTATTTGCTATTGCTACTGCTATAATCAATGACGCGACAAAGCTACAAACAGAGCACAGCAAAGGCTTTTTCATTTTTCGGCTCTGGCTCTGCTACGGCTCTGTTAAAAGAGAGAGCGATAGCGAGAGCAAAACGAAAGCTACCGAGTAGCGTAACATTTTCAAACTCTGGTTTGAACTTCAGCTTTAATGCGTAGTTCGTTCCTTTCCTATTTAGTGTTAGTTACAAATCATATGTATGTGTGTGTGTGTTTCCTAAGGCTTTTGCCGCGACTGTGGCAGGTTGCATTTCAATTCGTGCTCAGTGAACATAACGTTAATTGATTACAGCTGGGCCCTGCATTTCATATACACAACGACGACAAAATCAATTCATGTTTAATTAAATTAAAATGTTGATTTTATCAAAAGTCGATTGCGCAACGCACGCAGGCACAAAGACACACACACACTATCCACAGACGCCCGTGCATTTAAATTGGCGTACTCTGTGGGTTGTGTTTTGAATATTGTATTTATTTTTAAGAACTCGCTTTTCAATTTGTCCCAATTGCACATTTAATTAAACGCACAAAAAGATTTGCAAACTGATAAATTATTAAATTACTAGTTGAACAGAAATAAGTTTTTAAATTATTTAAATTTTCATAGTTGTTGGTATTTTCTGGGAGTTCTAAGTTCTTAATTAAATTGTATAAAAAAGTTTCGCATAAATATCATATAAATAAATTATTATTAATACTTATACATTTTATAAAATTTACTTGTATTATTTGAAGTATACTTTACAATATGCTTAACAAAATAAAATTTGATGAAAGAATTTGCAAATATGGGTTCAACAATAAATGCCTAATAAATTCCACATTCAGACCGTAGTAAAGCCTGTTTTACAAAAAAAATTTTTAGGCAATTAGCAGCAAGAAGAAAATATTTAAAATTCAGAGAAAACTTTTATATGACGTGTGAATGCAGATGCTGGCCATAAAATATATATATATACATTTTATTCACGGTGACAATTGGCAACAGCTTAAGCAGCATGTAAATATTTTTGCTCGGACTTAAGTAAATTTGCGTAATATACACATGTCTCCAAATCTGGCGTAGAAGCTTACAATTCGCAGCCAGACTAATGTAAGTTGCTTGTTGTGTCTGATGATCTACCCATGGGGCGTATGCGCAATACGCAAAAGAATGCTGGAATTTATTGCACTTATGGTAACGATTTGTAATGTGAACTTTTTTAACTTTTGGATGTCGCTAAAATGAAAATGATACCGAGCAAATGCAGGAGGTTAGCGTGCTGCCCTATGGTTGACTTTGCGGGGCTTCAATGTTGCGTGTCCGATCAGTTGCCAGATTCGCGTGTAGCATGTGCGTGCGCGACGTAAAATCAAGGCAATCCAGACATGAAATCTCTAGAAATGCATCATTAACGATTAATTAGCGCACTCTTACAACATGTTGGCCAACTGCAGCTGTGACTGCAGCTGACGTGGCCGGAATGCCTGAGCGGCTAAATATTATGTGTTGCCTACGTTGTGTGTGCGTTGCGCAGTCTCGGACTCAGCTGGAGAGAACTCCATAATCCTGGCTGGCAGTAGCCACTGCATTAGGCAGTCAAGCATTTGGAAATTAGCGTGCCACCAATGGCACTCGAGTGCAACGTTAAGCTATGCAGCCATAAATGCTCCACGTCTGTGTGTGCGTGTGTATATGTGTGTGTGGCATGTTGCTGAGTTGCTGCAGCCCTGACCGGGGTCGTCCATTGGCCGATGAGCCAAGAGGGCACTTTAAGCATTTATGCGGCGCGTGCTGCACGTTAAGTGCAGCCCTGTGTGTGTGTGCCAGCAGTCGGTGCCCTTTTACGACTTATTGTTGCTGTCGTTGACATGCCTCACATGGCGTATGCGCCATAAAATGCATTTCAATAGATTATAACTTGCTCATAACTTCAAACCGTACATCGATTACGGGTCGCCTCGTCGCGACTGTCTTGCGTCTGCGGCCAAGTTGCATTTAAGCCGCGGAATGCACAGCACGCGCATTAAGTCGGCAGTAAACAGCACATTTTCAACGTCACGACTTTACGGCACAGTGGGCCAAAGTCACAACACACAATTGGCAAAAGTAATACAATTTTTCTAATGTAATAAGAAAGACAATGTGTTAGATAAATAGCAAATTTTAAATATATTTCCCAGCCCTATACCAAATTGTAGTCTGCATAAAGATTACTTATAAAGCTTGCAATAGTTTGTGATTATATCTCATTCAGGGATGCAAGTTCAATGGCTGCTGCTTTGAGCCAGCTTTTTGCCATGAAGTTCGATTTGTAAAACTAGATTTCCACCTCCACCTCCACCCTGGGGTCATCTCAGATAATCGCTTGTCATACATATTTTATAATTTCAATGAAAGAATGTAGACTTTTATTTCTTATTGCTTTTTCGACTGAAAAGTCGCATATTGATGTTGCAGGCGAAATATAATATACGAAAAATTAGCGTCTACCAAATATATATAGATAAGTCGAATGTTTTAGAATCGAGTTACTTATGCCTCCTTGGCGTTCTTCTTCTCATCTAACTTTATGTAAAAGCAAATAAATTATGAAAACGAAAAATGTTTTCTTCCGCTTTTAGTTAAATTTTTTATTAGGCAAATAGTTTAGTTAAGAGCTCGGCTTCCATTTAGGTGCATAGCCAGTCTTCAGTCTTGATCTCAAAGAATAAACATTCCATTATCTTTGTTGTATAGCTAAATATATATTTTCAGCGTTCTTTATTAGAAAGGACTGTGTGACACTTTTTGTATGCACTTTTTAAACGCCCTTGCACCACTGTGAATTTGGCATCTTCAGGGCTTGCTCGTGCAACTCGACAACTCAGTGGTTATCCAGTGCGTTTATTATGCCATTCGCAGTTTAATAATGATAATAACGGCAGGATATTAAGCTTTTCCTGCCTGGTGTGGCTTGGGTGGCTGGGCTGATGCTGATGCTGCGGGGTCGTCTGTGCGGCATTAAAACTATAATCAGTTTATGTAATAAAGTAAATTGTGTACGTAATGCGTGCCGATGTTGTCTTTTATTTATTTTGTTGTCTTATGCGCTACTTTTTATTATAACAGACCAAGCGCTAAGCAGGGATCCCTGGATCCTGGCGCATACTGGGCGTCTGCTGGGTTCCTGCACGGACAGCTGTTGGCTGGCTGCCGCAATAATGTTCAATATTAATAAAAGTTTTTGGGCCAAGTTAATTAAATTTGCTTTTTAATGTGCAGCCATGCATGCGGACAAGCCTCAATGTAATAAATTGACCGTGTGCTCCATAATGCCCAATTCCGAGTCAGGGCAAGCTTGGCAAGGTAAGGCTGTGGCGAGTAGATGAGATGTTTGGTGAGGTGAGGTGAGGTAAGCAGACCAAAATTGAATGCGCGCTGCGAAAGGAAATGAACTCGAATAAACTTGCACTCGTCGAACTGCTGCAAATGACAGATTTATGTCGCCGGGGCCGAATATGAACTTTGCAAGTCCCCTGTGCTGTAATATATACATATATATATATAAAAGTTCTATGTAAAGGCATTATATATATAACAGTTTCATTGTTAAACAAGTAAGAAGTTCTAGTCAGGAGCTCCCGACTAAGTAATACCCTGAACCCTCTTCTTCCAACATCAAATGCATCTATATGTATTCTCTAGCTCTTATTATTTACCAAAATTGCCCAAAAAACAGGATATCGATATCGAATTTTATCGATTGCTTGGAAACGGAGTAAGATATCGATTATCGGAAACAAACTCGATCTGCGCAGGCACTAGGAGCACCTACATTTCCATCTCAAGCTCTTATAGGTTCTGAGATCCTTGCGTTCATACATACGGACGTACGGATGGTCGGACGGACAGACAGACGGACATGGCTAGATCGACTCGGCTATTGATGCTGATCAAAAATATATATGCTTTGTGGGGTCGGATATGCTTCCTTCTGCCTGTTACATACATTTGGATTTTGCACAAATACAATATACCCTTATACCCATTTTTAATGGGTTCAGGGTATAAAAAGAGATTGAAAATCGGTTTTTATCTGTTTATATCAAAAGGTAAAATGCTGCTTAAATTAAATTATTTTCTTTAAATGCGTGATATCTGACATAATAAAAAAAACACAAAAGATAACAGCATAAATGTTCTTAAAGAGATTAAGCGAAATCTTTGTTAAATATTTAAATAATGTTTGCCTTTAGCAAGAATATATTCTCAAACTATTTATGTTTTAAATCAACTAATCCGCAGTTTTTCTCTCCCTTAAAAGTTTCTAAAGAAATCCATAATTAAAGATTGACAACATTTTGAAGTATCAAACGCAAGTTGTTGCTTTATTAAGTACGTAATTGAGGGCATTTTAATGCTTAACCTGCCACAGAAACATTTCTGAAGTTGGCCCCGCACTCAACCGTCGCCCAACACTCGTGTTCAGCTCCCGAACTTTGGCCTTAATAAAGCACATAAAGCGGCATTAGCGTGGCAAAAGCGACGACAGGCAACAAAGTCGCCATTATGAGTTCTTTTGTGGCATTTTAGACCTCTTTGGGCCACATCAATATTTAATGGCGAACTCTAGCTCCCAGCCTGGGCAGCGTGTTCTGTACCATGGCAGCTCAAGACTTTTATTTAATAAGGCTGCGCTTTCAAGTTATATGTTGCAGGAATTTTGTAAAAAAAATTAAAAGTAAATATCGATAAACGTTTGAAATGCCTTTTGATTAAGGCACACAATTTAGTATTTGCGCTGTCTAAACTATGTTTAAAGTGTTGACCAAGTGACAGCTTTGAGTGCGTTCCAATTAATATAAATTAGCAGCACTTTATCTACAGCGTCAACCCCACTTCATGTACAGCCCAACCCACAATTGTGCTCAAATCGAAAACAATCGAAGCAATCAAGCGTAATCTTTGGCAGCAAGTGAAACGCGTGCACAGGATTTCCTGTGTATTAAAGTCTTAAGCAGACGTGAACGTGAGCGTGGCCTTCGCTTTTGCCAGGGGCGGTGGGAGGTGGGTGGGCGTGTCAGCGCGAAGAAGCCAAAAAAGTTTTGGCAAACGTGGCGTATGAGCAGCGCGTGCCACTTCTCAACTTTTCAATTTGATTAAGTAGCTGAGACAAGAGCCTCAGAGACTGGTCAACTAAATCCTGGCAGCGAGAAAAATAAGACGGTTCTAGTCGGGAGTATCCGACCAGGTAATGCCCTCATTTTAACATTTTAGTTTACTTCTATAGATTCACACCTGCGTCTGTAGATCTGTACATAATATGAGCGACTCAGCTCCCCTTCCTGTGAATATATTTCACTTCAGGAATATATATATACTTTATGGGCTTGAAGATGCTTCCTTCTGCCTGTCACATACCTATTTATCCTGTTTATCCACTTCGAATGGGCGCAGTGTTGAAAAAGTAGAGAAAGTGTTCGCTTTAGAGAAAAGTCTGAAAATATTTAAGTGTAATTTTGATTGAAACACCACACAAATCGCTGAAGGCTTGGAATGTCAGCCAGATTTATGTGCACGTTGGTCCCCGGAGAGCAACAACAACAGCTACAATTACAGTAAATACTATTTAAAAGCAAGAATCAGCACTTGGCCAAACTATTTGACAACATAATTTAAGCCATGGCCCAACAAATGAACACATAATTCAAAGCTTTTTTGGCCACAAAACTGAGCAGCATAAAACTGTGTGCTTTGTATATATTTTGTCATTTGAATGGTTTTAAGTAAATTACAAGCAGCAATGGCCACAACATATTCTGAGAATGCCAATAGCATATACACCATACTGCACACACACACACAACATTGTGCAAAGCGAGTGTCTGACGTTGACTAAAAGCCAACTACGAGGGGAGAATTGTCGTCTTGTTGGCCTGGCCGGCCGCAAAGGAGGACATAGGCAGCCATGCGGCAAAATTATGTAAAAAGTCAACAACAAACAGTTAGCAAAGGAAGGGAAAGAAAGGGAGAAAGTGGTCGAGCCGGGGCTTTAGCTACAAGACAGGCTAGGTCACTGAAATTGTCTAAGCGGCGACAAAGTGAAAGCGAAAACGCAAGTACATGACCTCCAGGGCAGCCAGGCAAAAGGAAAAGACGCAGAGCAAGCTAACGAAAATGGTAACAAACTGAAAATGAACATGCGACAAACATACAACAGCAACAACAACAGCAACAAAAACTAGCTGCAGAAAAGTGACTGCAGAGGAAACAGATATTTTCAATGTGTGTGAAAGTCAACGCTAGCGAAAAGCTTTAAAATGTATGACTTTTCGAGACGTATGTTTATAAGCACTCAGATAAACCGGAATGAAATGGTATCTATTCATGCTATTTGCTAATCTAAATTAAATTTTATTGGAAGCACTTGGAAGAATAGATAAAGATCATTTATAGATGGTACATATATTTTTAGATATATATTGTATAATTCCATAAATTATTGGAATAAAAGAACTGAATGTGGCCTGAAACTAAGAGAGACACAAAAGCTTACGAAAAGAAAAAAGATTACCAAAGCTTAAAAAATTAAATTATGTCTTCATCTCAATCTAAAAAAGGTTTGGAAAAATTGACAGTATTTAGGCTATTGTATTTTCTAATATCTGAGCCGAAATGGACTGTATTTTTGTTGATATATTGGCTTAAATTTACAAAGAAAAAAATACAATCTCAGGTCTAGGCTATATATGACCTAATATCTGGGCGGGAGTGGACTCTATTAGTGTATATATTTTCCATAAAAATAGAAAAATATCGTCAACAGTTGCGTTCTATAATTGACCTTATATCTTTGTGGGAACGGACTCTTTTTGTGTCCATGAAGCTACTAAAAGAGAAAACCATTTTTATTAATTTTTTTTTATATATTTTATTTTATTTATATTATTTTTTTATTTTTAAATTTTTCAAGATCTAATTGTAGTATGTTTATTAAGTGTGGGAAAACCCTATTTAAATTGGACATCATCAGTGAATGCTTAAACAATTTTGCAAGACAATGAATGTCTACCACTTTATCTATTTATATACATATATTTTTATTTGGTGAAAGCCTTTATAAGCTATTCAGTCAGGAATCATTAACTGAAGCTATAAAAATCGTTCATTCATCCGAGAATTCTGGTGCCCAACTTCAAAGCTTTTTGTAAATGAATCTTAATACAGATGCTTACTATCAGAGCAAGTACTATATCACTGCGGTATCATTATATGAACAAAAGAAACAATCTCTGGTTAACCAAACACATTAATCTGAAGAACAATACGCAATATCCATAAAGAACTTCCAAGGAAACCAAAACACGGTGCAAGGCAACAAACATTCAAAATTAATTGTGAAATTATGTACAACATTTTATAGAGGTGTTTCAGCCGCAAGCCAGGCACACAAAACAAAAGCAACAAATGGATGTGAATAATGCGAAATGCCGGCAAGTGTCGGGTAAACGCAACTTGGCGCTAAATTATTAATACATAAGCCAAACAAATGCCAAACATCTGTGAGAACAACAAAAGACAAGACGAGCGGCGAGCTCAAATGCGCCGAGTCAGCGGGGGCAAGACAGGGCGTGGCTAAGAGCCAGGAACGGGGGCGGCAACAGCGGCAGCTAGTAAGCACCGGGGCAGGTGGCCGCAATTCAACCTTGACGCTGAGGTGAAAAAGAGAGCATCAAGTGGAAATGCCTTCCGTTTCAGCAGTCATCGTCCTATGTTCAAAGTCTTGGCTTGCTAACAAGCGCAACGAATGACTAGCCCCCCCCCCCCCTGCCCTTTCCTGCACCAAACACACACACAAACAAACAAAACAAGGCTCGCAATATATGAGCCAAGTGCGACTTGGCTGGGTTTGGGTCTTGAGAGGGCTACTCAGTTACAGCGCATAATCTGTTGGTTGCCAGTGCTGCCTACTTTCACTACAAAAAACTAGCTAAGTCTTATGCTAAAAAGAGCTAAGAGCTTGTTAGTCAAATTACTTAATATTTAATCGACTTACAGTAGGTTCAAAATTCTTTTTAATCTACACCTGTTTTAATGTTACACTTGAAGTCTGGATTATCTATTGAAGCATTCCAAAGCTTCTGATTATAAAAAGAATAAACGTACATATAATATAATTATTTATAAGATAAAAATCTCATAGATAATATGATAATTTTATGATGAGAGTATTTCACGGATAAAATTCAATAAGCGTAAAACATAAAATATATCTAATTCTGACAACCCAGACTTGTCACCGATGTGTCAAACAAATAAAACTAAACCCAAATATGTGTACTGTCATGGGTACCAAATGTTGTGCGATATAACGTGATCATTAGGCCCTGAATTGGTCCATATAGTATGATACTTAGGCCGTTCTTACGCATTAAAAAATATGCAATATGATAAACTAAACTTGGTTTTAATTTATATTTTTTTTGCAATTCGCATTTAGTCAATACGATGCTATGGTTGAATTAATGTCTTTGTTTAAAGTATCAATATCGTATCTAATATCGTATACGTTATCGATAATTGAGACACATTGCGCTGGGTTGCTTACAACTTATCGCTACACAATATGATCACATTCATATGTAAATTCAATTTGTTTCTGATCTAACATAATGACAATTATTCTCCCAAATGGTTCGGTTCGAAACTAGCTAGAATTGCAGAACCTACAATTTAGCACAGCTATCTGTTTAGAACCACCTAATGTAAGCACATTTAGATAGAAAATGGCTGAATAGACAGCACTGCTGGTTGTAAGCTGCTGTTGAGGTTAAGATGAAATTTAGTTAATGTGTATGTGTGTGTGAGTATATGTGTGTCTTAAAGGTAACTTAAAGTGTTCTACGCAGCTGCCTTTAATTCATTATGTATGCTTAATGTTAACAATTTAGCAGCTATTGGTTTATCTTAATGAAGCTGTTTGCCAAGCAGCCCCGGCTTCCAGCTTAAATGCACACACACACACACACACTTTCTCGCACAGTTGAGCGACCTTGCGACCTGTTTGGCTTCTCTTTAACTTTTATGACGCGTTCAAATCCGCTTGGCATCGCTTCGCTATATTAGTCGTACCGCCCCCGCCACACCCCTTTGTGTGTGTCTATCTGAACCAAATCCCTCATCATATTTTACATAACGGCCGCTAACTGGGCCCGCGGTTAAGGCTTTTGTCTGTACAGCCTTCTGCATTTTTCAAAAGCCGTCTTAAATATTAAAGAATTCATTGCGGTCGACGGGCGTTTCCAAATTGGGGAGTTCGCAACTCCCTAATGCAAGGCGGGTGGGCAGGGAGCGTGTCCAATGGGTTAGCAGGCGCCAAGTGCTGACACTCGTGGGAAAATGTTTTAATAATTTGTGTAAACAGTTGACAGCACGGGCCGCACCAGAAATAAAAGGGTGGCAAACACACCGTGCAAAATGATAAACTTTTATTTTCTACGCTTTGGCCATGTAAGAGACATGGTAATGAGGGGTGGTTCTGGGCTGGTCATTGTAAAATATGCAGAAATACATTTTGATACACAACGGAATTCCAAACGAGATGATTGTAGTTTGACAATTGTTGGGCTGCTGTTTTTGGTCAATTGATTTGGCTTTTCAACAGGGGCTCCGACAATATTATTATTTAAAAGTTTACACATGAGAAACGTTGCTAACTCTGAAGGGATACACACTTTTTTTTAGACATTTAGCATGCCATGTTTTTTAATTGTGTCAGTAATTCTTTGAATTCGATAAAGCGTTTAGTATGGAGCACATATCGAAATTTATTGATTATCGATTAATATCATTGTTTCAATTTATTATCGAGATTTGCTGAAAAAATACATATAAATGTTTGCTGATCATGTTGTTTGCTTATAAATAAAGTGACTGTTACTGTGAACCAGTAAGAGTTACAACTGATATTCAGTGGCTATCGAAATTTATCGATCACACAATATTTACATCCCTTAAGTTTATGCAAATACAGCGAAATAAAAGCCACGCGGTTGGGAAGTTTTGAACAAAGTTTCGCATTAATTAGGAAAACTATCGAAATAAAATTGATATACAATAAAGCTTATTAAACAAGAAAAGTCAAGAAATCTATAAGCTAAAAATACATTAAAAATGAGAGTGGATATAGAGGACAACACGTCAAGCGACTTTATGCAACCGCTTCCAATGCTGATACCCCTAGAAACCCAGCAAGATCTTGAAACTTTCAAGAACTCCCTTACCCAGGAGCAGACTGTTGTAACCACCATCCAAAACGTTGCCATTGAAGAGTTCATCTTTGAGATGGATGTGGCGAATGCGCAGCCAAGCCAAGTTGTTCCAGAGAATGAGGGCATTCCAATGCGTCGGGCTGGCTCGGTTGATATCGGCGAAATAACCAAGCGTCTGTTTGACAGTGCCGTCTATAATTGTGATCGCATCTTTCTGGTTGACCAAGAACTGGTAGGTGCCATTGCCAACGAGCTAAGGCAGGCTATCATCAGTCCGCTGAATGTGATTGGCACACAACTGGAGCCGGTTCTCTTTCGTTTGGTGCCTGCAATTGCCTTGGATCGCGGCTCGGGCACAGTGGTGGCCTATGCCCTGGGTCAGTTGGTTTCGCGCAGCATAAACGATCCCAAAAAGCGCATGCTATTCAGGGGCTACGCCAGGGATATTCACACACAACAAATTTTAATCAAGTCCATTGCACAATCGCTGCTAACAGCTAACGATGGGGGCAATTAAATTTGATTTCTTGAGATTTTTAATTCACAAAAAAAAAGAATGTCGAAATATATTATCAAAAAATTTGTCATCCTCAAAAGTAGAGGATAATAGTTAATACATATGATAAGAATATAATAAAATAAATGATCAAATTTGATTTATTGTAATATGAAGCAAACAAACAAAAAATTTAAATATAGAATATTATATTCTAAATATGAAACTTTACTATTGCAATTATTTGATATTTTTATAAAAGTAATCTTAGAATAGAATTTTATTCTGCGAAATATGTGAAACAGGTCACAAATGATATTTCATATAGATCCTGGAAAATGATATTGATATGGATGGTTAACAGTGATATATCGCAATAATAAGAAAATTTGTAAACTAAAGATTCGCAAACCACTAAAATTATATATATGTATTTATAAGCAGTTCCTTTCGTTCTTATATAATTTATTTGTGGTCTATCTGTATGCGACTCAGTCAGACTTTTCATATGTATCGAAGAATATAAATTACCTTAATGTAAATTTTTGCATAATTAGCTTTCTGCTGATACTAGGGGCTGATAACATGCCCGAGCAGAAAGTGGGCAAATTCAGCATATGAACGACATAAATAAACAACAAGCGAAGCTGTTTGGAAATTTATTAGCAAACAAAAGATTTATTAATGCCAAACATTTGCAGCATCAGCAGGCACAAAGATGTTGCCACAGTGTTGCAAACTGTATTTGCGCCTGATGTTGCCGCATTATTGTTGCAATTGATGTTGTTGTTAAGCACACATATATAGCTTAAGTTGCATGCAATTAAGTAAACAAAAACATCCAAACCGGATGCAATATGAGCTGTATGTGTGTGTACACTGGCAAAAATTCACTTGAATTAAGTGCAAATTTGCATGTGCGCACATTTTTTAGGGAATTTCAACACAAAATGTTAGAGCGCCAGTTCCGAAACGTTTAGATAGTGTAGACACCTATTCGCTCTTTCCCCCGCTCATTGCTAACTCTGCCATGCAATTACGCTGCATTTAAGTAGACGCCAAACAGCATGCCCTTATCCGGGCAAAAAAAAATAAGAATGCTATTTTGCTATAGACCATATACATATACATTCCATATACATACACCCATTTAACCAGTATTCTGCTGGCCCCCAGTTTGTGCCGTTAAGTAGCTTGTCCTACAAATTATGTTTGCAAAAGGGGTTGGGCGGTAGTTAAGCTTACTTGTTCAGGGAGCATGAACCTAATTGCGTTGGGGCTTTGGGGGCGTAGGTTTCGTTGTGCGTTTCGAAACTAACGCCAAAATGACAACCGTATCAAGGCGAACCAATGATGCGTATACGCAATGCGCCACGCCCAATTCACGATTGACTCAAATCCCCGGTCATAAATTAAATTTTTATTGAGTTTAAGCCAATATCTCTCATCGTGCAAATGAATTAAGGCCGCAGTTATTTCTCGCATACATGATATGCACCTACAAACATGTACGCATGTATAGGAGTTATAGTTATATATATATATATACATATATACTTACGATCCAGTCTAACTTGTTTGCCTCCTGAAATGATTAAGTGCATGCAATTTATTCAGAGATCAAAGTTTATAGCATTTGCTACCTTTCTATGTCTGCACTTTCTGTGATTTATTAGCTAAACATGTACAATACTGGGGTACAGGTAAATGCACGACTAAGCGATACCCTGTCAGGGAAAATATGAAAATATACCGCAAAAACTTCATTTTGATTTTGACACGTAAATAATATATCAATATCCTTTCTGAATGGGAATCTATTGTACATTAATTTTCTTAATTACCTTTCGGAATTTTACTAAAGTTACTTTCTGATAATGAAATATAAAAGAAATAAATTAAATGATTGAAATTATTGAGATACCCATTTATTAAAATAGTTAAATACATAAATTATTTTTAATATTCTTCTAAATTTTCCATTATCTATTAATTTATTTTCTTAAAGAACCATAGCCAGATTTTCGAGACTTGCCTGCCTTTTCCTTATTTCCAAGGACAAGGCTCTTAAATTTGGTCATTTCTCGCGCTGACGTGAAACAATTGCTGCAAAGATTTTGCAAAGCTATTTTGAGTTGCGATAAGGAACAAAAACAAACTGTGTCCATTTACTGGATCCCAACAAAAATATAAACCTGAGATTTTTATAGCCGACTTTATTTTTGCTTTATTTGTTGTTTTTGCTGTTGTTGTTGTTGTTGTTGCAGCTGCTGGTGGTCGTTAGCTGCAGAGAGTTGAGGGCCAGTTGCGGCAGCTGCTCGTGGATTCGATGGAGCAATATTTTCTTTTATAGACTTTACGTTTCGCATCCCAGTTGTACAGGCGCTTGCCCACAGACGCTTGTCTTCTTCAGACATATTTTTCGCTTAGAAAACAAAAGAAAGGAATTGACTTTTATGTGCGAATATTGCTTAGGCGTGTATATGCAAGTGTATGCGAGTGTGTGTGTGTGTGTTTGTGTGTGTTTTCGAAAACGTGCCCAACGTTCGGCTATCTGCGGCTTTTGGTCAGCTCTTATGGATTATGAAAGATACATACACTGCGATTCCTTTGGTTCTCATAAATAGCATGAGTTATATTTCGAAAGTTTGTTGCTGTTGTTTGTGTGGGCGTGGCAGCTGGCCAAAGCTGCTCTACTATGCCATTTCCTGATTGCCTGTCTCACATTTACTGCTGTAGAGCACAAAAGGATGTGGCTTTGAGCTGAGCAACTGCCACAGGAATTCAAACAAATGTGGCTTACTGTGAAGTTGGTCTGTTGTAAAATACCAAATAGAATGGAACTCAAGCCGAAGCAGTTATATACACAATTCTTTACTATAAATAAAATACAGATCTATAAATAAAATACATTCAATGGTTTATTCACAGCGACTGGCTCTCTAAGAACATAAAAAGCTGCACTTGAACTGCAATTTATTTTCCGTTTCGAAAAAATTACATTGAAATGTTAAAAGTGAAAACTAAAACAGAAATGTTCGATTTGAAGAATTGGGCCAAACGAAGAACATTGTAAATATTTGTAAAATGTATTTTTCAAGCGACACAATGAAAGTCAGAAAAATGTATATATATAAACATGTATATATGTGTATATAGAAAAGCCTTTAAAAGCAACACAACAAATGCTCAACACGATGACAGTTTGACAAACAGACAGATACACACAGACGGGCAACAAGACTAAAAGTGTTGTTTGTGTGGGTGGTAGGTGGTAAATACAAGCAACTATTTTGCCCGGACTCAATGTCTCAGCATCGAATGTGGACAGCTGCACGTGCCTGGAGAATGGCCACAGACATAGGCATAGACACGGTCATGTCAGAGAATAAAGTTTGTGCAAAATTCTTGTTTGCCATATCGTACAACAAGCAGGGGCGCCACACAATCCCACACACATACACACATGTTTACATATGTAGATGTACCTTTATAGTTGGCCAAGATACGCATCTCGCAGCTCAGCTACTGGAAGGAGCGCCTTTTTGGGTTCGAGGGGGCGCAAATACATTAATTCAGTCGAAGGGCGAACAACTGTAGCGCCCTCCACCCACACACACACACACTCGCACACTCAGCATGTAGCTCGTTATAAGCCAATGTTGCTGGGCCTCATTTATGGGCGGGGTATGGTAGTTAGGGATTCTCAAAGTTTGGATGGGGGAGGGGGCTTTTGGTCGTCAACGCTCTTTCACACACATAACATAAAAATTTGTTGTTGTAAATCTGCTCAGCACTTTGTGCGTGAGAGTAGCACAGTTTAATAGCAACACACTAACACAAACACACACAGGCACACGCACGCAGACTTAAATATAGCGACGTACACATAATCTGTTGTGTAATGTCTTTAGTTGTGTCAACTGTGCTGCATGTTGTGCCACAACAACAAAGTGTGGCAGAGAGAGGGTCGTACAGGGAAGGGTTGGGGGTGTGCTCGGAGCTGGAGTGGCGCCCCTACACAAAGCACTGTCCAATGTACATTGTCTGCTGAGGCAAAAACAGATTCTGAGTGAGTGCGAAAAATGGCAATATGCAGCACAGACCGCAGCCGCACACAAGTTGAAGTTTTGAAACAACATTTAGATAAATTTCCCAAGAGAGAACGCCAAAGTGTAGCGACGAAAAAAAAAATTAAATAAATCTAAAAGAAGCATAAAACAACAACAACAATTGGCGATTGCATCTGCAAATGTTGTTTATATGGAGCGCTAGCTACGGAAACCTGTCCAACAACCTGAACACATTTACCAAATGAAAATCAAACTTGGACCTAACTAGAATTTATGCATTTTATTTCAATTTAATTCCCTTGTGCACAGCTATATCAATTTAATTAGCTGTGTGCTTCCCTGAGTTACAACTAAAAAAAAAAAAAATTAAACGTCTTAAAACTCCACTTTTGCACATAAAAATACATTGGATTTTAATCAACTTTAATTAAATTTAATAGCGAAACTCTTCAATTTTAGAAATTTGTTGTTAATTTATTCAAATACATAATTATCTATATATATATATATATAACTATTTGGACAGACGCATTTGTACTCCAAGCCAAGCCCCTCGAAACCACCCACAAGCGTGGAAAATCTTCGTGTCAGTTTTTTATGTGCAAAATCCAAATGTATGTAACAGGCAGAAGAAAGCATCTTCGACCCCATAAAGCATATATATTCTTGATCAGCACCAATAGCCGAGTCCATCTAGCCATATCCTTTTGTCTGTCTGTCCGTCTGTCCGTAGGTATGAACGCAAGGATTTTAGAAACTATAAGAGCTAGAGACTTTGAAACTTTAGCTGTAGGTCCTGTTAGTTCATGCGCAGATCGAGCTTTTTACCGATAATCGATAACTTACTCCGTTAACTAGCAATCGATAAAAATCGATATCGATATCCTGTTTTTTGGGCAATTTTGGTAAATAATAAGAGCTAGAGTCACCAAATATGACATATAGCTTCTAAAATAGAATATGTATATGCATTTGATGTTGGAAGAAAAGGGTTCAGCGTATCCCCTAGTTGGGAGCTCCCGACTAGAACCTCTTACTTCTCTCTTATTTGGATTGGCTGCAAACTTGTTCATTATACAAAATTCGATTTGAGAATCATCAAATTATATTAAATACATTAAAGCTAGACGAATTCCAAGGCAAATTAGATTAATTTTATCCAGTAAAAATGTTAATATAATATAAAAGTATTGGCTAGAACAAAATATGATGTATTGACGAGCCATAACCTAGGCTTTCGACGTGAGAAAAAACAATAATTATTTCAATAGTTTTTTACATATCTTCAAAATGTAGAAGACAAGTAGAAGTAGTACAAGACAATTTATAAAAGATTTTTTTTAACAAGGTATAAGCACTAAGCGTGACCAGGTTGTCCGTATAGCTAGTTGAAGAACCCGCCCCTATCATCAGCAAAGTTAGCCAGCGACTTTTGACTTGCAAGGGCTTATCCAGAGTCCGAATCTATAACCGCTTGAGAATTATAAGCTGCAAAAAATAAATCTTAAAAGGGTGAAGGACTTGAACACCATGCTTTTCTGACAGATTTACATATCATAAAAGAATTACATTTTAGTTATAGATTCTATACTATAGAACATACCTTCCTTATTTAAAATCCTTTCGAAACCCTATAAAATGTCCATACAGTCTTTTCCTGTGCTTAATTTGGAATAGACAAACAGAAGTTAATTTAAATGTGTTTAATTTGAAGTAAAGTGCCCTAGCGTGACCTTTTCCAGCTCATGTGTTGTATGCTTTTAATGCACATGCCATATTGCCTCACAACAGACCCCTCCCGCCACACTGTTTACCCCTTTTCCACTTATCAACCATTGAGCTGAAGCTCGTAATGGGTGGAAATGTTTGACTTCGTTCACTTGGAATAAGTAAGAGCTGCTCAATTTGGCCGCTCAACTATGTACTTGGTGGTTTTGTCATTAAGCTATTATGTTGTTGGGGGTCATGCGGTTGCCATTGGCATGGTATTCCGTTGCTTGTTTTGATGGCATTGCGTTTTTCCAGGAAAAGCCAACGATACGTGCTAGACGGGACGGAAGCAATGGAATAGAAAACACTATACAACCAAATTGAGCAACATTTGTGGCATAGCAGCTACGAAAACTTTTGCCAAAAATTTCATTCAGCTAAATGTCAAGACATTAATATTCAAGCCATAAAACCGGGGACCGGCACCCTCTCGTCCTACCCCTCGCTCCCAACACACACAGACAGATACACACACACACACACTCACACAGTCACTCACACACATATTTCTGGAATTCGAAAACTGTGTTTCGACTACTTCAGCGCTCCGACAGCTCAATGTGGCCGACTGGCAAATAATATTTAATTAGAGAATTGTTTAGACAAACTTTTTAATTACGTTCATCGTTCTATTTGTGTGTGAGCATGTGTGAGTGTTTGAAAATGTGTGCGTGTGTGTATGCAAGTTATTAAGCGACCCGCATAAATCTTCAGATGTAGCTGGCGCTTCAAATTTTCGTGAAAAATGCACGCTCGACTGAGCCTTTCGTGCAACGCCCACTTGTCTGTGCCGCCCACCAAACAGGATGCATGATGCCAGCAACGTCACGCCACGCCCCGCCGCCATCCTCCTCCTCCTCACAGTACTGCTTGACAGCCGGGACGAGCTGTGACCGTCAGCTGCATAAATTTTAAGCGACAGCAACATTAAAGTCAACATTTTGCCAGTGGCCTACATTCAAGCGGGTGATGGGGGAAACGGGCGAAGTGGGGAATAAAGGAACAAAGTTCTGGCACGGGAACTGGTGCGGGAGCAGGCGCTGCCGTTGCCGCTGCTGCTGATGGGAGTGTCCTTTCAGCATAACTGCCTCCGCCTTTCGCTTTCGCTGACATTTTGATGCGCTACATACACACACACACACGCACAACTACTTATGTCATGTGTATGTGTGTGTGCCTTTATGTAGATGAGTTGGCAGTAACGTGTAGAAAATTATGAAGATGAATTTTTATTTGTCAGTTTTTCTGCGAAAACTAACAAAAAACAATTTAAGGTGCACTAGTCTTCAATGTACGGCTAAGCGATACCCTAAACGCCAAGCTAATCTAGCTTTACAAAATAAACATGCTAAAAGGACGGTTAAACGCAAGAATTTATATCTTTGTGGGGTAGCAGCTGCTTACCCCTGTCTGTTACACACCTTTGCTCAGAACAAATATACCCCATTCAACGGGCTGTAAAAAACCTCTGGGAAGCTCGAAGAGCTTCGGCGACAAATAGACGAAGGGACAGAGACAGCGTGAGCCACTTGCTGGACACCAGCTGCTGCTGACAGACAGCAAAATGAACAGAAATTCTGTGAAAAATTACCTTTTGAATACATACAGCTAAAATGTTGAATAGCCGTTGTGAAAAGCGACTAAATGAAAAGAGGAAAAATTTAAGAACGATTTCTAAAGGCAAAAATTAACATTTAATTAACCGTGCAGATAGCAAACAAATGGGAATAAAAATGGGCAATAAATTAATTACCTTAAACTGAGATTCTCATAATAAAAACAAGTAAGATGTTCTAGTCGGGAGATCCCGACTAAGGTATATCCTGAACCCTCTTATTCCAACACCAAATAAATTAAATAAAAAAAAGTAGGCAGGGTTCGAACTCACAACTGACCGCATGCATTACTTGCTGTCGACTCTACTCAACAGCTACACCAGCAAAAACTTACTTTCCCCGATAGGGCTCGAACTCGCGACAGACCGCACCACTTGCTATGCCTCTACTCAGCAGCCACACCAACAATTAAGTACGTTTGATAAAAAAGGAACTGAAAAAGCATTACAGAAAAAAGTCGCAATTACCATGCTGTTAGAATGCGAAGCAGACGCGCATGAATGTGTGTGTGATGTATACAGAAATTCTTAAAGCTGTTAAATAAAAAATATATGTATATACACATATAATGTATATGTCCCATTCGATTGCGCAGTTGAATATAACTTTGGTTTTTTCTTAACTGATCTTTATGAAATTTTCTACAGTATATCTTATTGTACCATATAATATTGGTGTATTCTGAAAAGGTCAATTGCATTTAAATTGTGGCTTGAATTGCTTGGCAATAAAAGTTGGGTTATTAACTTGATTTATAGCCCTAAGGTGGTAGCGGGGAGGTAGTGATAGGTATAAAATGAAAGATACTAGACATATGTATATATAATATTCTAGAAGCAACATATTATGTTTGGTGGCTCTAGCTCTCATTATTTACCCAATTTGCTCAAAAAACAGGATGTCGATATTGGTTTTTATCGATTGCTTGGAAACAACGTAGGTAATCGATTATCAGAAACACACTCGATCTGTGCAGGCACTAGGAGCACCTACATCTAAAATTTCAAGTCTCTAGCTCTTATAGGTTCTGACATCCTTGCGTTCATACATACGTACAGACGGACAGGCAGACAGATGGACATGGTTAGATCGACTCGGCTATATACAATATACCCTTATACCAATTTTAAATGGGTCCAGGGTTTAAAAATATTTGACTTGTAATATTTACAATTCAATAAGAACTGTCTGCTTTTCGCAAATTATGTTTTTATAATTTAAACTCGCAACAAATGACCCACCATCATCAGCTGTGAGTCTTGCTGTAAACTGTTTTCGTGGTTAATGAGATAAGCGGCAAATACAAATACAATGATGGATTTTAGAGATATATGTGAGATATAGGCGTTGCGGCATTGAATACGAATTGCAGCGGACAGTGGCATCTGGCAAGGCCAATTGGGGGCACTAAGTCCGCAAATGGCGTAAGTTGAGATAATTAATTGAGCGCAAAACTAAACACGAAAGCAGCAAAAGCAATTATCTACAATAACACAGGGACACACATGCAAGGAAGCTGGCCACGCCCAACACACACACACAACACACACACACAAATGTATAGGGCTAAGTAGAGTAAATCACTTGGCATTTAGCAGTAGCAAATAAATCGATTCTCGACCGCTATTAACGGTACATTAAAAACCCTGATTGCCTTTTATTTCATTCCAGATAAATGCGCCCGAAATAAACACAAATCCAAAGGATACGAAATTGGCCCCAACCTGACAGATGTTGTTTTTCAGCTGGAATAACAACTCGTCCGCGTGGATCAATGTGTGCGGTCTTCGGAGTGTGAAGAACTAAAGAAAGACTTACTTACAGTGCAGCCAGTGGAGAGCTCATAAAACTAAAAGAGACAAAATAGAAGACAAACTAAAACAATAACAGGCACAAACAAATAAACAATCGTATGCAAAAATTATGAACAGTCGTCGAAGTGCGGAAGTGTGAAAAGTTTGCGCAATAAAATTGACAATAAAATCGACAAAAAAAATCAAAGCAAAAGCGACCGTCCCATAAAAGATCGCCGACTCATGCGATTTACGTGTATATCTACATATATATATTCACAGCAAATAATTTTTATTTGTCAAATTGTTTGCGCGTTAAATTTCGTCAACGTGCGCAGAAATCAAGAGTGAAACAAACCGAGTGGCAAAATCCTTAACATTTCGTATACGCCACGTGTTCGCAGTCAGCAAAACCAACAGAAGTAGAGATTTATTTCGGCTAGGTGTTAAATGCGTTTACATATCTCTGACGCGGCAATTGCCGCCTTCTTTAGTACAGCGAAATATAAGTAAATGTGAAAGTGCCGAGATTCGCATTATTTCTGCGTAGGTGAACACAATTATCAGAGCTCTCAAAAAGAGGGGCGGGAGCGCAGCATGCGCTTGTGGAAAAATCGATCCAAAATGCGAATAGCCGCAGTTGGCCGGGTGCCCATCAGCACCACCATTACCAGGAACACCACCAGGAGCACTAACGGAGCAACACATAGCTCCAAGCCGCTGGCACAGCTACTTATTGGCGGCATTCTCTACATGACAATTGGTAAGTCCTTAAAGAAAAAACAATCTTAATTTGAAATATTAAAGATAATTGTGTTCTGGCCTGCAATTAACATTTCAATTTGCTTTTACCCAATTAGTTGATTAACTCTTTTTGTTAATTATGTAAGTGGCTAGAAATGCTTTTGGGTTAATTAATCAAATTAAAAGCTTTTATTGACCTCAGATAGCCCAAAACTTTTGCAAATTCTGCTTGAACGCAACTTATATATTTATTAAGGGTATGCCGCAAACGTTTTTGTGAGTGATGAAAAGCAAAATAAGTAATTAACTGATATACTGAAGATTTGTCCGAGCAAGTGGTTACCTGCTAATGAAACCCGACTTTGTACGTGAAAAGTTTAAAATTGAACCCCATTTTCCACCCAGAGAAGTAAAGCGTAGTGAAAAGGCTTCAATGATATTTTTCATAGATTTTTTCTAATATTCTTAGTCAGCAAAATAAATATATCAGTTTAGGTTACAATTGTATATATTTATAAATTTTGCTATACAAATACGTCCTAATTTGTGAAAAGCGGAAGATACTTTCAGTACAATTACAGCTTCATTAGCAGATAAATGTGTATACAAGTGTGCGTATGTATGTGTAATTATCATTAAAAATGAATGAGTGCCTGTCGGCCTGATATTGTAATATCGACTTCAGTCCTAAGGGGTTGCGGCTATTGTTGTTGCTGTCGAAAAATTGTGAATGATGCAATTTACAAATTTACGATTGCTAGCAGCGCAATTTAACAGCTGAACCCAAAATAATTTTAAAATATATGAAATTAATAGCAAAAAAAAATAATAAAAAAAATATATACACAACAGTAAGTCGCAATTGAAATACTCTATCGAAATAAATTCAAAATTAAATAAATAAAATAAAATTTTTGAAGCGTTTTCCCATAAAAACTTTAACAGCAAGATAAATTTACTTTGATGAAAATATACACGTTGGTTGCAATTCAATTTTCACCTACTAGCTGTTACAAACAAGCTTACAAATTAGTTTACCCCTTTTGTAGGAGCAACTGTGGCCGCAGCTGGCTGTATAAATTGGTTTTTTGTTCAACACGCATACGGCCCGTGGGCTGCCAGCTGATTTTTTTTTCTGATTTTCTCGCTTGCATTTGCCACGTGCTCTTATGCAAATAATCGCACACACTCGTACGTGCACTTCATGTCAAAACAGTTAACTCACTTAGTCAAGAGGCTGCCAATTTCCACTCGCTGGCAGCCGTTGGTTTAATCACGGCTCCATTCAGCCTAAAATTGCTTTAACTATGGCAAATGATTGATTTTATTTAAAGCATAAACGATTTTAATGAAGCCCGACAGCTTTTCGCAGAAAAAGTGCTTGGAGTGGAAATTAGAATGAAAATTAAAGGAAATTTTTTCGATTTTCTGATTTTACTTCATTGCTTCTACAAGATGCTATTAGCGTACTTTTTGCTGCCTCCACAGATTTAAGGGGACGGTTAGAGGGGTGCCCCAGATCAACAAGAAAAGTGAAAAAAGTGAAAAAGCAAAACATGAAAACATAATTCATGAGCTTGGGCAAAATGTTGAATTGTAAATGATCAGACGCTGGCAGAGGGTAAACAAAGAGCCAGCCATCGGCAAGGCAAAACTTTAAGCCAACGCAAATGAGCAGACAAATATGCCAGAGAGAGAGAGAGGACCGAGAGCAGGAGAGGAGCTCAAAGTTGGCCAACTGAAGGGCGGCCATAAAAAATGCTGTTGGATTTTAATGCCATAACTGGGCTTGTTGTCCGTGTGAGGGTAAAAAAACTTTACAGTTGACCCAGCCCCCAACTAGTAGCTCGACTTATATCGTGCTTATAAAATATCTTTATTGATTTTTCTCGCTGTGCATGGCTTGAAGTTCTTTGCTTTTTACAGCAAATTCACTGGGCGCACAGTTGTGCCCCTTGCCCCGGTGCCCCGCTGCCCCGCAGCGTCATTGACTTTTACCTCTGCCTCGGCAGAGGCTGGGTGTAAGATTGATTTATTTGCCATTCCGTTTGGTTTTATTTTTAAACATTATTCATAACTTTTCCGTGCGGCTGCGGCTTTGTTGTAATTTATTTCTGAGCAGCGTCAAAATAAATTGAACGAAATTTGTTAGCATTTAAAAATGATTTGCATGCCAGGCGAGCAACATCATGGCCCACGATTGCCAATCGTGTCTCAGCCAAATAAGAACTTAGACTTTGGGCACACTTAAGTGCTCTAAAAGCGCACGTAATGCGCGTGGCTAGCCCTTAGGTTGTATTACGCATACGCCATGTAGTGTGTCTATGACTTATGGCAATAAAAATATAATCAAGAACTCGTCGCTTTGGTTTTTTGCCAGCTTAACAATTGTTTTTATTTCACTTGCTCTTTTTTATTTTTATTTTTTTCTGTTGGCTGCCTTTTACTTATGAAATTTATTTATTTGTATTTATTTTATTTTTGTTGTGGGAAAACTTTTTTACTTTCATTTTTAGTTGGGGACATTATTTTTCTGCTTTTATTTCCGTCCGTTTTTGGGTTTATTGCAGTTTTCAGCTGTCGCAGTGGCTGTCTCTCTTTCCCCGCCCTGCCGACCCTACTGTTCCACTTTCCAATGCCACTCGCGCATTTTTCCGCCGAAATAAATGAAAAAAAAATATTCGTTTCCAGTTCCGTCTGCCATTTTCACGAATTTTCCTTGTGCAGCATAGAAAGAACTTTGCGCCGTTGCGTTTTCCTACTTTGGCTCTCGTCGGCGCATTTAATCCATTGCGTTCGCGCATTTTCCCACAGCTCCCCAAAAACACTGCGGCAGAAGAAAAAGCAAAACTCAAAACAATGAAATGAAAAATTATAGCTGGCACCCGCCGCACTCACAGCTCGCTCTTGCAGCTGCTTTGTCAGTGTAAATGTGTTTTTGCCATCAATTTTTATTGCAAGCAGAGTGTATCAATAAATTTTACAGCATTGTGCGGATTTAAAAGCAAAACTGCATTGGCTTTTTTCTCTTCACACCCCGCCCACGAGTACACACACGCACACACCCTGTCAGCACCTTATGGGCCATTGAATTGGTTTATGACATTCGGAGCTGGGCATAAAATGCTCTTTCGCAATGTGGCTCAATTTGCCTTCGATGATGTCGTCTTTAGGCCATGATTTTCAACTGTTGATTGCCATTTGCTTGGCTAAGAGCCTTAGCATATGCAGCAATTAGCCGTAATTGGCTTATAAAATGCTCCACAATTGTCAGTGAAAAGTACAATTTCCAGCGAAGAGCTTTTAGAAGAGCAGTGGAATACCCTTTGCATTTAGCTAAATTCTGATATCAATAAAATTTCCATATTCATATAAATGCGATTTAATTAATTTGTATACAAAAAGTATGCTTAACTGTTGTCAAAAGCTGTCAATATTTAATGTTAGTGCTGTAATGTGCCTAAGCCTATCTGCGGAATTTATAGCATATAAGTTAAACAAAGCGCTTATAAGCAAAATCAATATGCTTTATATCAAAATTAATGGAGTTGCAATCACAAGCAACACACACAGACACACACAAACCAACACACTCACATACACAGCAGCATGGAAAAAGTGTTGACAGCTGCTTTTATTCACCTGTCAGACACAGAAGCCGCTAAACTGTTGATAAGAAGACAGAAGACAGATCCGGCAGCTGGTCGTCAGACCGTGTGCTCCAGCACCGGCAGTTATGGATCCGGGTATCACCCCGTTATAACCATGGGCGGGCAAAGGGACAAGCGAGTCCCGTGTCCAGGCCATCAGCAGGGAGCTGCGTTGAAGCCAGAGACAAGCGTTGTGACAGCACAGCCAATAAAAATCCTTCACAATCATTTATCAATAAGTATCAGGACGGGACGACGCCGATAGAAGGCGTCCAACCCATCAACCGTCCTTAGGGAAGGACTTTCTGAAGTTGGAGCGGGGCAAACATTACATGAGAGCATGTAAAAAGTATGGAAATATCAAATAATCATGTATAAGTGGTGCACAAAATATGTCAGCTTCTAGGGGAGGAAACGAAAAAAAGAAGAAAAACGTTATCAGGCCTGAGCAGTCCGAACATTGCTGGACTGTGGACTATGTCGGACTCTGTGTAAATGTCACAAAGTTCAAGCTATAATAAATGACATCGGATGTCGCTTGACACTGAAATATATATTTTGAAGTACCCGATAAAAACAACTGTCAATGGAATGATGAGAGTATATAACTATTCTAAGCTAGGCCAGCTTATGAGTCAGACATGAAACTGAAAATAAAATTTTTGCAGCAACAAAATGATATAACTGATATATGTGCTACACATAATACAAATGCTATTAATGATATTAATGATTTAAATAAGTATTTTCCTTTCCTGACTCGAGGTCCGGCGTTTTTATACGCTGAACCCATTAAAAATGGGTATAAGGGTATATTGTATATGTGCAAAATCCAAATGTATGTAACAGGCAGAAGGAAGCATCTACGACCCCATAAAGTATATATATTCCTGATCAGCACCAATAGCCGAGTCGATCTAGCCATGTCCGTCTGTCTGGCCGTCCGTATGTATGAACGCAAGGATCTCAGAACCTATAAGAGCTAGAGACTTGAAATTGAATTGCTTGGAAACGACGTAACTTATCGGTTATCGAAAACACACTCGATCTGCGCAGGCTTTAGGAGGACTTACAGTTATTATTTTAATGTCTCTAGCTCTTATAGGTTCTGATATCGTTGCTTTCGGACATACGATCAGGCGTTCGTACATACGGACGGACAGATGGACGGACGGAGTGAGAGATAGGCGGACTTGACTTTGATCGACTCGGCTATTAATGCTGATGAAGAATATATAAACTTTACGGAGTCGGAGTTGCATCATTCTGCCTGTTACATATATTTGCACAAATACATAATACCCTCTTTACCCATTTTCAATGGGTTCAGGGTATAAATAGAGGATCTCTACAAACTGGCAAAAATAAAAATCTGCAGCAGACATGCTGTAAAAAACCCCACAAAAAAAAAAAACACTCAAGATTTTAATTAATTTTTATCAGCGCTGCTGCTGTCTGCCTTTTGCCTTCTGACGGCTTTTTAGCATAAAGTGAAGTGAAAATGTAATTCAATTTTGGCGAGCAGCAATCTCAGAGGTGGGCTGAAAGGGGCGTCGAATGTGGGCGGGAATGGGGAGCACGCTGCAGCTGACAGTTCAATTCGGTAGAAGTGTCTCTGAGAGTTATGTGCTGTCGCTTTACTTTTGTTTACAGCCAGCGTAGAGCGCCTTTTTGCAAGGCAAAATGAGTGCCAATTGTCACACCCCCCAGCCCCTAGCCAACACCCTGCCACAGCCAATCAGCTGGCCGAGCCCAGAGCCGAATGCCCAGAGGCAAGCTCTCAAACAATATCTGATAAGCTGCATCATGCATTTGCATACTTCCGGCAATTTGTTTTTGTGCGAACCAAACGAATCGAGACAAATGCAATAAGCGCACAGAACACACACACACAAAACACAACTACAAAAAAAAAACTAAAAACAAAAAGCAAGAAACACACAACGCATACAGATAAAACCGAACGAGCGGGTGCACTGCATCGCATCCTGCTCGCTGCATTTCCACACAAAAATGAAAGCGCCGTAGCTGTTCGCATTGTGCATTCAAATTACGCTGCCGCATTGTTCCTGTTCCTTCCTCGTAGTCTCATAACCAATTCCTATCCAACCTCACCCACCATCCTATCCTCCAATGCCCGATACCCCATTGCCAATACCCTACCTCTCGCTCCCGTCAGACCGCTCCAGCGCTGTGTTTATTTACGTTGTTTGCCATTTGTTGTGCGTTCTCTCGACCCAGCCCGATGCCCTTCCCCCTTGCCCTTTATGCATACACATAGTTTTCAAAAATATTGTTAGCTATAAATTCGGCGACACGCGCTAAGAAAAAAATTGGCGAGAGAGACAGAGAGAGACAGAGAGAGAGAGAGAGAGAGAGAGAGAGAGAGAGAGAGAGAGAGAGAGAGAGAGAGAGAGAGAGAGAGAGAGAGAGAGAGAGAGAGAGCGAGAGGAGGCAGCAAGCGCTCTGTATCTGTATTCACAAATTCCGGCATTTGTTTAGAAACTTCTTCATTCCGCGCCAGTTTAATATTAACTTTGAACCTAGTGAGGTCCTCTTTCCCTCGCTGCCCTAGCAACTGCTGAGACGAACTGAGTTACAGTTATAGTTACGGTTATAGTTACAGTTACAGTTGCAGTTACAGTTACAGTTACAGTTTCAGTTACATGTGTACTCACCATCTGTGTATACATATATTGCTTCAGCCATAAATCTTTATTATCCGCGGGATCTGTGGGGGCAGCCACTCGTGCAAGCAAATGCATCTGCCGGAAAAAATCTTTAATGAACTAATATTTTTATAACTATTATAGAATGGTATGTGAGTTGAAATAGTTCGAAAGAAGAAAAGACTCTCTTAAATTTAGTATTACAAAAAAAATTGATCTATAAAATAAGGTAAAAAAATGCAAAATTAATATAATAAAATAAATAAAATAGAAATAACGTAATATTAATTAGAAGCAACTGATCAATTTATAAGCGAAAACGTTTTCAGTAATTGGTTAATATAAAGAGAGCAAAGGATGTAAATAAAATAAAATCAAATAAATAAAAAGAATTAAAATACGGAAGCATAACACGAAAACTAATTACGAAAAGAAAGTAAAGAAAGGAAGCAAAGCAGTTCGCAATAATAGGTTCAACAAGTAAGAGGTTAAGTCGGGAGCTCCCGACTAGGGGATACCCTGAACCCTCTTCTTCCAACATCAAATGCATATATATATTCTATTAATGAAGCTATATGTCAAGTGTGGTGGCTCTTATTATTGCCCAAAAAACAGCATATCAATATCGATTTTTATCGATTGACAGACAGACATGGCTATATCGACCGGCTATTGGTGCTGATCAGGAATATATATACTTTATGTGGTCGGAGATGCTTCCTTCTGCCTGTTACATATATTTGCATTTTGCACAAATACAATATACCCTTATACCCATTTTTAATGGGTTCAGGGTATAATAAAACACTCTAAAATATTTGGTATAAGTGATATCTCCAAAAGATTGAACTATATGTATAACAAATATTTGTGATAAATAAATAAATACGATAGTGAACTGTGTCAGCTGTGCGATTGCTCATGGGCGTTGATAAATAATACAAATCATTGGATTGTTTTCCTATGGAACACAACTTTTTCCATTGACACGATAGATAGAAAAAACCAACTAGATCTGAGGGTACAAAAAAATGTAACAAATTAAAATGGCAAATGCTCGAATAGAAATACGTTCAAATGGAAACCTCTAATAAAAAAAGTACAGAGAGACATTTCCATTACTGCGATTAAATCGTTGGGCAGACAAAAAGAAAGTGGGAGGAAGGGAGATCGAATGAATGAATAGAATGACATGGTTTACGAAGGGCAAAGAGTGGGAGTTGGGAACATGCAGGATTTTGGCCTCTAGTCCTTCCGCATCAACGCGGCTGACTGTGAGCTTGCGATAGGATACGATTTTGCTATTATTTCAATTGTTATTGTTTATATTCATTGGATGCTGCTCCTGCTACTGCTGCTGAATGGAAGCAAAATGCTTGCCATAAAATATATACATTTTTGCTTTTGATGTATCTTTTTATGGCGCATAATATTAGCCTGACATAATTATCAATCTTTACGGCCAGCCGAAATGGCTAACATAAAATGAATCATGGCCGAACGCGCGTAGATAGCATACAAAACCGAAGGAAAAAAAACGCATGCCAACGTTGCGTATGCGCAATGTGGCACACAATTGTTGCTTAACCGAATACCGGAATTGGGCGTAAAGGCAAAAGGATTCGCCATTACACACGAGCACAAGCTGATAAAATTAGCAATTCCATGCCATTTGGTCGGTAATATTAGCAGCAAATATATTCATGCCGACTCCCTGACGGCCTCTGGCGGCGGCAGCAGACGGGGCGTATGTATGTTGCACAAGCGTGACGTTGCAGTGCCTGTGTGAAATGCGGGCTGAACGTTTGCGGTTTGGCCTCGCCTCGCTGGCTAGAGCCCCTGTCAATGTTCATGTGGTCGTTTCTATTGCCACTCTCAGCCCTCCTCACCCCAATCCCCGGGACAGTGTGGCGTGGATGCGTGTCGAAGCATCTCAGTCGGAAAATGGGTGACAATTCATGACAGTGCAATGCGCGTAATTTGCATATAGAGTCGAACCGTTAGCCCATTCGTTGGCTCGGTGCCTGGTTGCCTCGTTTGGTTGGTCCCCGGCTCGTTCTGGGCTCCCAGGCTGCGCTTTTTGTCGCCTCTCTGTCAAATTCTCTAGTGAATTTTTGACACACACACACACACCGTCACACTGTCACATTATGCAAAAATTCATTTGCAGTGCATTTTTGCATCGGGCTAAAAAGAAAACTCGTTCAAATTTTAAATGCAAATGATACCGAAAATGGGCGTGCCGCACAGGTGGACGAGCTGATGATGGTGGTGCGTTGACAAAGTCAAGCACCCAATTTGCGGTTGCAGCTGCTAGATTGAAAACAAAATTAGTTTTCTTTTAATAAGCCAAAGCAGCCGCCGATAAAATCAGTTAGTTCGAGCTGTTTCACTGCAGTTCAAAGCGTCGAGACTATGCATATATTGCATTTTGTGTGGCTGCCCCAGAAAAGCTAACGAGAAATTTTATCGATCGAAATCGACAAAATTTTCAGGAGACATACAAGCATATTTTTGGCCTTAGTCAAATCGGATAAATGTACGTGAATTTCGCATTTTAGCTCCATAATAAAATGAGGCTTGCCAATATGCATTTGAAAATTATGAATTTAGATCTTGTTAGAATAATTGTAAATATTTAACTTTTAATTCTGGTAATATATGATTAAATATGCAATATTCTGCAGCCTTTTAAATCACTTATCTAAATAAATAAATGAAATGAAATCAATTGATAAATAAATAAAATATTCATTAAGCATATATGCATAAATTTATATACATTATATATTGCAAATTGAGCACATTTGCGCAATTAAATTTAACACTTTGCGATGCAGCGAGCATATTTGAAATGCGAACTTTGTAGGTCGCATGGAATGTACGACAAAAATGCCGAAGGCATTCGCAAAGATCCTGCCCGGCTGCATACCAGGATAATGGCACTGTTCCCCGCACGCCCATAACAAATAAACACGAGCTGTGTGCGGACGGCTATTTCTTTTTTATTTGGTTCATTCGACGGCAAACAATGTGGAATACTTGCGGTCTGAATGTGGTACGAAACACGCCAACCAGCCAACCAGCCAACCGGCTATGCTGGTGGGCGGGGAAAGTGGCTGGGCGTGATCTGGGCTGTTTGGAAAAGCAATCGCTAGGTAAATGTAAAGCAACCCGCGGCGCATAATACATGCCCAAGGCTGCATTCAGAAAGCAGCCCGTCAGCCAGCCAGTCAGTGTTCCATATTCTAGGGATTCTGCGAGAGAAACAAAAAAGCACACCCAAGAACTTTAGTTCTGTGGCTGCAGCCGATTCATGAGTGCAGGAAATGCTTTATGACTCGGTCGACGTTTCCGCTGCACCATAAACAGCGAGCAGGCAAATTGAAATCTTGCTGACATTTAGTCCATACTCCCCCTATTCGCCCAGTTGGCCAAAATTCATAGCCACCATTGCAAGCTCTACCCGCCCTTTTGGCCGCCCGTTGAGTTGGCAAGTTTTTTGTTCCATTCGCTAAAGTCGCAGCACAGCCAGCCAAAATGGCGTCGACTTTGACTGAAGCATCAGCCAAGGCTCTAACTGCTCATAATTTATGCTAACGGCAATTTAAACTTTGCCTGTTATTTATTAAAGCCATGTTCAGTCCCCTCTCAGCACAGACTTTCAAGTTTGGCCACTGCAAGTCGCGCTTTCTATTGAATACACCAGGAAAGTGTAAAGCACGCACAGTGGGTGTGCTTCGCTTATTTGCACATATAAATATTATGTAAATATATATATATATATATATATATATATATATATATATATATATATATATATATATATATATATATATCTATATATATATATATATGGGTAAATATAAATATTACTTATTCACAAGCACCTGGTTTAAGGTTTATCAACCCGCTGTTTTAAATTGTTTTAAGAAAGTCTAAACTTTTAAAATTACAATTGTACTCTTATATTATTTTATTTTTGGTTTTTTTTTACACACGGTCACATTCTTAAAAAAATAAAATCGTTTTCTTCATAATTATTATTTTTTATTTTTGTTTGTTTGTTTTATTATAATTCTTTAAATTTTATTATAGTTTTGTCTTCAACTTTTATTTTTTAAATTTTTTCTAGCCAAAAACATTTTGTTTTTAAATTTTACTCATCAGTATTGTTTAATTTGTATTCCATGTCCGATTAATGTATATGTATGCAGGCCAATTTTTTAACCCAGTTTCAGCAGTAACTTTGCTATGCAACTTCTTTGGCTTCTAATTAGTCCAATTGGATTTTTGTTTTATTGCCGGCCGATCTGTAAATAGAATGAAAGTAGTATTGTAGTTTCTGGTACGGTTTGCCTGGCCTATTGCCACTGTTTGTTATTGGCACCCAGATGGACCCCTATTTGACTGCTGTGTGCAGCCCAAAAACTGACCCAGATTTACGGCCAATCGGGCGGGCTTAACAATGTCTGGGGTGTTGCTACCCGGTTCTTGTACTTGTTTGTTTGTCCATGTACTATGTCTGACGCTCATACCCAACGCTCATACTACAACACTATCCACAGTACCCCGCAGTCGTAGTGTCGTCGCAGAGTGCCATCAAATTGTTGCCGCTGGAGGACGTCAGCAGACGGAGCACTAAACGTGTTTCGTGAGTGTGTGTGTAGTGTATGTAGTGTGTCTTGTGTGTGTTTCAGTTTGGTTTGAGGCAACTCTGGCACGTACTGTTTGAGTGAGTCACCGCCAGCTTCAGCTGCAGCCTCAGCATCGGCGTTGCCTGCAAACGAGTTAAGTGTTTTATATTTTCGTTTAGCAGCTGAAAGTTGCATCCTTTACTGGGTCCCGACTCTCAGCTGCACTAACTGCTGCCGGCTGCGTTGTTTTTATGCAAAAGTTAAAAGGCAGTTTTGTTGCCATACACACAATATTGCCATTGCAGTTTAAAGCGCTTTCAGTTTTCAGATTTCAGGAGTTTTATTGGAAAATTGGACAGATTGAGGTAAAGTGATATTAATGTGGACTCCAGCTACAATAACCCAAAAACCCAGCTGACAGGAGCTAGCAGTAGAACAACAAGCTAGGTTAAACTTTTTAGACTACTGTTTGCACTGGTTAGGAGGAGTTAAAAAACTCTTTATACAAATTAATTTGACATACAATTTTATTAAATTTACAGCACTCGAGTCAGAGCTTTCGCACACGAATAGGGCACACAGATGCTTAAGCTTTAAAAGCTTAAAGCTTAGATAGCTTAGCTAGTAGAACCTAGTTAAAAGTTCACTAATACGAGCGCATTTACTAATACGCGTTTACTTAAAGGAACAGTTGCCTTAAATGCTTACATTAAAATATATTTCTGGAAATATATCGTCACTAGCTCCAACTGCGACGCCCTTTTGCCATAACCATCTGCCAGCTACACACGTCGCGCAATTATTTTAAAATTATGTGCAAGATAGTTATGCAGACATGCTGTGAAAAATATGCACAGGCGCATAATTGACATAAAAAACAATTGCGTTTATTTTTCTTATTTGCTTCTTTTCTTTTTTTTTATTCAAGGCGCAAAACGTGTTTAGAACGCGTTACACGCTTGCACTCTGCGCTGCGCGGCGACTCCATCATTAGATGGTATAAAAAATATAAACTGCTCGCAAATAAAATTTCACCTGCTATCAACAAATTGCGCTACTTTGCAGGTTAACTGCAGCGGAACAGACAAGGCGTCCGTGACGTGGCGCGATGAGAGACCAACAACCAGCAACAACAACGACAACCAACAACAACTTCACTTGATGTGCATGACTTGCAACAAAGCGAGCTACTCCGCTCGCGGTGGTGTTGTCTGTGGGTGTGTATCTGTGTGTCTGTTTGTGTGCGTTTGTGTGTATAGTTGATTGCTGACTGTTGTGGTGCCTTCTGTATGTAGGCGGGGCGACGGATGGGGGTGTGTGCTGTTAAAAGCACCGAGTTTACGACGTGTTGGAATTTTTATTCATTTTAAAGTATTTGCTGAGCATCCGTCGCTGCTTCCAGCTCCAGCTCCATGGTCAGGATGCTGTGCAGTGCCCGTAAAACTGTATTAAGCGTCGAAAACTAAGTTATGCAACGTAGCGCTGAGTTACGGTCATAGCCAGGTGACTACATGTGAATATCGGCCATCCGCAAGCTCATAAAACAGCAAATGTGTGCAAGTGTGGAGGATGCACTGATGCCCTACACTCAATTGTAGAGTATATAGCATAAGATAAGCAAGAAAAATAAAAGTTCTAATCTATAAATTGTTTATCCTTCTTCAATAATATGCTAGATTGTAACTACACTAGATTGTAAGGTATAAAGTCAAAGAGGGCTTAAATAGTTCTTACTGATCAATTATTTCTCCATCTTCAATAACATTTATCTATGTTATTAATTTGGGATTTTACATACCAACTTATCGGAATATCTTTCCTACAGTATCAGAGTTACTTGGATAACTGTTGATACTTTATGAAATAGATGTTAATATATTATTTTTCCTTGTCCAAAAATATTTCAGGGTTTTGGAATATTTCTAAAAATTTCTAAAATTAGTATTATATAATTTTAGTTTTATTTGTTCCTTGACTTGTATTCTACATTCAGCATTTCATTCTATTATCTACACTCTCTAGCACAATTTTATTTCTTCTCCATTAATATTAGCATATTAGGGAATATTTCTAAGCCAAGACATATTTGCATAGCAAATTTTTGGACTCTGCTCCTACGATCTCTCACATGGCAGCTTTATGTACCTTATGGATCAGTTCCTAGAGCACTTCCAGCACTACCTTTCGGCCACTTTATTAGTACAGGGTATAATAAGCAGCTGCTGCAGCGCCTACATGGTGGATTCTATGAACTTTATGATGGGCTAAGTGACGGTTGTGAGGCTTCACTGTACATACGGCTTGAATGACACGTTGCGGAAGTTGTGGCTTAGGTAAAACGTGTGTGAAAGAGCATCAGCCCACAGTTTATGTTTGTTCGTATGTGTGAGTTTCGAGCTAAGCTCAAAAATACGCAAACTTGTTTGCTCAAAAGGCATAAAACATAAAAAATATAAAACACGCTCCAACACCGCCCACATGAGGAGAGGCGCAGGATGGTGCGTGCTTTTATGTCACCATTACCGCATCATAAAATCCTTTTTGTGTTCAACTAATGATGGATGAATGTAGCCACAGGTGGGGATTTACACGTGCTAACAGAAATAGAGATGAAGAAAGCGAGAGAGAGAGAGAGAGAGAGAGAGAGAAAGTTCGGCCTGGGTTTTGCCAATATGTCTGTATCTGGTGCTCTGACATCAATGTCCATTATGAAATTGCATAACGTACAGCTCAACAGCTAATTCGCTGCTGCAACAAAATGTCCCTCGGTTCAATACAAAAAAACTAGCCATCCATTATTATATGCATTATGCGGATTTTACAGTTTGTTAATTTCCACTGAATATTACGCAAATTTTTGTTTTCACAAATTGAAAACTAATGTTCCTGCTGCAACATGTTTTTGTGGCAAAGCCGCGAAATTAACGTTGCGCTTCATTCATTATGCAACAGACAGCGACAACAACAAAAAATGAATATCCAGCGTTTGCAACAACAATTAAAATAGCAAAAACTTTAGTAGAATTTGTACTTGCATTTTAATGAACTAATTACAGTTGGGATTTGACAAAAAAGAGTTTCTAAATTTGTAGTCAACGCACATTTTTAGCAGGGATTTAATATGAGCTATAAATGGAAGCTGGCTTGATAAAAATATATTAATTTATCTCATTTTTTTTTCTTACAGTGTTGATTTTGGCCACCTTTTATTTTTTTAAATATTAAATTTCTTAGATCCGGGGTTTAATTTATTAGAATAATAAAGTGAAAACTATGTTGTCTTAATATGTATTTCTTTTATTTTGAATTTTCTTGATTGATGGTATCTAAAAAATTTTCTTAATATATTAATTAATTGCAAATTTATTTGCATTTCGAGCGTTAAGGATAAATTAATTGGAATACTGCTTAAGGACTTTCGATTTGTCATAATTCCAAATTCGCATAAGCCCAGAAATCTTTGAAATAGCAAGCTCTTACTTCCTTCTAAGCCATAACTTATTTATTTGAATATATATTTCCTTCAATAATGACTTATGCTCGAGCGGATGAGCGTCATGCTCATCCTGGGCCTAAATATATAATTGAGCTTATTGATCTACATTTGATTGCCTTAAAAAAAAGATGACTATAAAAAAAGTTAAATACAACAAAAAATATGGCTTATGATTATAAATAAATTATAATATATATAATAATAATATAATCTATAATAATTATATGATTATAAGTAAATATTATTATAGCCCAAACGAAGAAACAAAAATGATTTTAGTGCATTGGTGTTTAATCAACATTAACATAGAAACCGCATTTCAACTGAAAATGTCAATCCGATAAATGCAATAGAAACCGCTTTGAAAACTGGGCGCAAGAGCTAAATGCAAATGTATATATTGGGAAAACAGTTTGCACATGCGGTTAGGGCTGACAAATTTCGGGTGGAAATTGATAAACACATAATTTGTTGCATAATTAATAACTAAATGGAATAAATGGAATAATAAATAAATTCAAACAAAGCGCGTCAAATGCGAAATGCGAAGCTCAAATGTAAACCGCAGACTATTAGGGTCTATTAAGCGTGATCTAATGGCTGTCAGTATTTTTAATACATATTTGTTTATGCTACTTTTTCATATCCTTTTTATTTGTTGTTATTTATTTAATTTACGACATGACGCACATAGTATGCATAACTCTGTGGTTTTTTTGAATTGTTGCGTAAATATTTATTTATGCATTAAATTTGTCAAATCCAGATGGCGATGTTTTTGTAACATGAACCCAAACATTGAACGTCACGTTTATTTAAAGCATAATTAAAAGCGGCTAATGCTGAAAAAATAATGTCCATATGTATGCACAGCTCGTCTACATATTAAATATATGTCATGGCATTTTTTTCGCTTCTCTGTCTTCTTCAAAGATATCGAATGAAATGTGAATAAATTGAGTTCATTCATGGCACTTGCACTCGAATTGATCTATTTAAAACTAAGCAAAAACTTGTTCTGAAGCCACTTTAAAGTTGTTCCGATTTCTTTGCCCGCATTCCAATCCCCGGCTCTGCAGTCTATCAATTGCTTTCATTACAGCCAGGTTTTTCCCCTTGATACCTGTTCCTTGAACAAATTTGGACGAAACTGCAGCACAGCCAAAATAAAATACAAAAATCATATAGAGACAGAGTGCGTCATAGTGACTGCCATTCGTAACTAACCGGCTCAAACCGGGTCACCCAATGTCACGCCTCAAGGCCGAAAACTTCGGGCTGGCATACACGGTTAAAAAGTAAGAGTAGGAGAGTGGAAAAGGTGTAGATGGCCTTACAAATTGGATTTGCAACCTCACAAGGCGTTACGCAAAGCACACACACACATAAACCATTTTCATTTTCGCTACAATTTTTATACCCTAAGCCCATTGAAAATGAGTAAAAGGGGTAAACATGGAGAATGAGACAGCTCACACGTACATTCTTGACCGAGTCGATCTGCCCATATCCGTCGATCTCAGAGATTATAATTAACAGAGGTACTTGATACGGAAAAGATCGATTCGAAAATTCTATTTTTTGAGCAAATCTCGATACAAAATTTCATATATAGACTCTCCGATAGTATACACTGATCTAAAATCCCTCCTCAATGTATTCAACTAGGCTTTAACATCTTGACATATAAATTTCATTTTTTTGCCCAAAAAATCGGACTATAAGGACCGAAGCAAAGCTTGGAGCTCTGGGATGTATTTGTGTGGTTTTTTGTGTATGGAAGCCGGAATGATTGCAAAAGTAGCTCATGCTAAGTCTTACTTGTTTGGCCAAAGTTTTCCTGCGATGCTGATATGCAAATATGCAACTTGCAAATTTCAGGCTGGACTTGTATTGCTGTACGTGGCTAAAAAATGTTATGGGTTATGCTAATTACAAGTTGTGCCTTGTTGCAACCTGCGAGCGTAATATAATGTCGATTTCCAGGGCAATAATTACAGCGAGAAAAAGGAAGTGCGAGCGTGAGGATGAGTCTGAAACAGGGCTTGATGGGCGCATGGGGGCATGGCACACAAAGCAAGTCGCATAATTGCTGCCTTCCGGCCTTTCGAAAACTCATTTCCGGTTTGGCTACTTCAACTGCAGCTGCAACAGACTGTAAATTGTATGCCAATTTGTCGTTAGTCAATAACCATAGCTATCTCGCTCGCTCTCTCTCTCTCTCTCTCTCTCTCACTCTCTCTCTCGCTGTGTTTTTCTAACATTAATTAACCCTAATTAAGTTCGCTGTAGCTGGACCCACAGCGCAAAGTTGCCGCACCGTTAACAACGCGACCAACTGCAAATGTATCTATATCTGTATCTGTAGCTGTAGCTGTATCTGAGGCCTGTATCTACCGGGCGTATCTGTAGCAGCTGTATATACAAAGTGTGCGGTATTGCTTGGAAAATGCTTTTGGGCGTTTTCACTGAAATTGTTAAGCAACTGCCGCAGAATGCCGAACGCAGTTACTTAGTTAGTACCGTAAAAGACTGCGGGCAATTTTGCGACATTTAACAAGCATTTATTTAAACTTTTCCTGCGCTGTGAGTGTGCGTCAGTCCGTCTGTGTGTGTATCTATGTAAGTGTGTCTGTGTGTGTACATCTGCAATGTAAAATGTTTAATTAAAGTATGCAAAAGTTGTGTCAGCTGCCGCTGACTGCAGCAGCAAAAGCAGCTGTAAATAACATCCGGTTATGCGGAATACAGAATACAGAATGCGTAATACGAATACGAGAGAGTATCAGAGTTTCTTTTAGTTGTCATCGTCGACTTTGTGCGTATCCCCTTAAACTTGTGAGCTTTTGTGGGTCTGTGTGCGCTGTTTGTTGTCATGTACTGGTCTTGTTATGTTGCTGAAATTGATATTTTAATTAATTTTACGTACAGCAAGTTTTATGTTCTAATTCACATAACTTTTAAATGACCAACTTTTACCTGAGCCAAACACGCAGCAACAGCCACAATTTGTTTCATCTTTTTTGTTTCGTTTGTGAGCTTCATTAATATACTGCCAGCAGCAGTGTCTTCTGTCTCCGTGAATGTGAGCAAGCAAAACAGAGACTAATATGAACTGAAGTTGGCATTTTAGATATCTTACTTGTTTTGTTGTGTAAAAGAAACCAATTGGAAGTATGTGGAACTCATGCAAAGTACCTACTCTCTCGAGATATATACCCATTCTTTCGATATTAAAAGATTACCATCTATATTTTTACCATTTGTAAACGTTTCTCGGTCTTGCACGTCCATACTTTTCCGGCTCTACTCTGTCCCGATCGTAATATTGTCTTATTGCTCTTCGCTTGCCATTCGTAAGTTTATTGGACTTGAACCTTTAAACTTTGTTCCTTTCCACGCCATTCGTTAACGTTTCTTATCTTTCTTACTTATTTCTCCACGCCATTTGTAAACATTTCTTGCGTTAATGCCTCCAGCCATTCGTAAACGTTTCTCTTATTTGCACGTATTTACTCTTGGAGTCTTATTCTTTCGCTAGCGTAGAATTGAAAATTTTGCAATGCACGCCTTTCGTAAACTTTTTGCGTACAAAATGCTGTGATTTCTACGATTATAACAAACACTACGCTTAGGGGTTTTTTTTTATTATTCGAAGTGTGGATGTGTTATATCAATTCTCTAACGGGTTATATCGAATTTATGGTAATATTTGTGCTATCTACTTAAACTGTGGTTAGATGGCCGATTCGAGCCGAGTTTTAGCATTTGGGGCCGCAACATGGACTGCAACATGGACTGCAGCAAGGGCTGCAGCAAGGAGTGCAGCAAGAACCACAACAGCACGGACAGCAACAGGGCCCGCAGCATGGTCCACAGCAAGGTGAACACTTTCCGCAACAGGGTCCACAGCACGGACTGCAGCAGGGGCTGCAGCATGGAGCACAGCATTTACCACAGCAACTGCCACAGCCTTGACATGGACTACAACAGGGTCCACAGCACGGGCCACAGCATGGTCCGCAACAGCAACTGCAACAGGGCCCGCAGGGAGGTGGGCAGCAGGGCGTACAACAAGGTCCACAGCAAGGGCTGCACATCTTAAATTCGTAAACTAAATGGAATTGTATTTAATAGAATTGCGATTAAGAGAAACTGAATTCAACAATGTCCATGGCTCATACGCTCACCTTCAACCCGTCAGAGAATTGAATTTGTTTTCGAATTTCGTGTGTTTTAGTGTACAGAATTGTCTAGATTATGAGACTTCATTGTCATGTTGACATCTGTTAAAAAAGTCATACGATTTATTTGACGCAAAATATTTTGTTTATTAAATATTAAGGGAAGTGTTTTGTTCAGGCCTTCAATAACATTTCCTTAACTCTTGTTCTTTTGTTTCTTGTCTTTGATCTTGAACAAACTTCAATTTTAGTCGCATTTGGTCTGCTCATTTTCTACAAATCTTCAATTCCGTTTTTTATTGTGCATTCCCAAATCCGCAATCTCTGCTTTCCCTCTATCGTGAAAACTAACAGCAGCTCATTTTCAGCAGAGGCTAAACAAAGCCTTGGCAAATTGTTTGAGTGCCAGCCGGCCCAAGGGCAGGACAAATCATGGCGTTGCTTTGACAAATCATACACGGCTCCTGTCGCTCATCCGAATAGCGAAAACCCGCATTGATGACACGCCCTAGCCAAAGTCTGGCCGCCCACACGGCCCGCCCCTCCTAGCTATGCTGCAGGAAGAGTCTCCAACTTTTGTCACTGGCAATTGAACGGCTTTGATCTTTTCAACGCGCCTTCAATTTAAGCGTGTCGATTGCAGCGAGTCTGACAATGTTTGTGTATATGTGTATGGGTGTTGCCCTTGGCTGTCTGTATGTGTGTGTGTGCCTCATACAGGCACTCGTGCGTGTATTTGTCAACTCAGCAAAGGAGGCGACATCGGGACCCAGCATTGGCACTGGCAATGCCATTGGATGCATGAAACCTTTTGTCAATTACGGCGGACGTCAATGTTGCTGCCACTTTTTGTGGCACTGCCACATGCCACATGCCACATACACACACATACACACACTCACACACACACACACACACTCAAACGCTGTCAGTGACAGGGCCCGACTCTGAAAGGCACAAAATAGGCAAAGATGAAATGATTGCTGATTTCTGGTGCAGACGAGGGCCTTGGGCACCCAACTCCCATTTCGGCTGCCTGCCAGGCGTATGGGCAAAACATTTCTGCTGCATCGAACCTTCCCTTTACTACTCCCCACCGCCCCGCCACACACAACTTGACTGACGCTAACCGTCAACGGTGCCCATCAAAAACGGCGCAGCAATTAAATTGACGTACGAGTTGTCAAACTCGAAATCATTCGCTCTTTTAATTGGGGCACAAGCTCGGATCAAATCATTTGTCCGCGGGCTGAAACGCTTCTTTTTTTAGAAGCTTATGCATATTTTTGTTTTCAGTTTTTTGCTTAGAACTTTTTTATGTGCATTTTGTGTTGGTTGAGGTTGTCGTGTTTAAGGTGACAGCAGAGGAAAAAAAGGGAAAAAGAGAAGTGCAGAATTAAGAGCTGGTGACAATTGAAATGTGTTTAATGTGGCTTGAAGGAGTCAATATTAGATTAAAGTTGTATCAAACATAAGAAAACATCTTTTTCGTAAAATATATATTTTAGGAAAAATTAAGGAAAACCTTTTTTGATTTATTTTAAAGTGTGAATACCTTTATTTTAATTAAATTTATTTTATTTTTAATTTGAGTTCATTTCGTTAGTTTTAATTCTAATTAGTAGCCATATAAAAAAAAAAATATTAATATTTATATTTAAATATTTTTATTTTATTTTATTTAAATTTTATTTGATATTAATTGTTGAATATTATTATTGTAAATATTTTAAATAATATGTATACACACATAAATACTTTAATTTTTTTTATTATAATATTGTAAAATATTTTATTTAGTTTTAATATTTATTATTATTTTTCTTTATATTTATATTTACGCATATTTAATGTTTGATATAAATATCTTATACTATATTACATTTTATATATATAAAAAAAATATATATATAATAAAATATATTTAAATTTTATTTTACTTATATTAATATTCAAATATATGTATATTTATATAAATAGATATGTTTATTTTTTTATTTATTATTTTTTATATTTATTCTTGTATTTCTCTTGTTGCTATGCATCATAGTTTTACTCTTCAATTATTTTAATCCCTTGCCCAGAGCACAGCTCGAAATCCCCAATCAAAGATTATGCGTTTGAAATAGTATGCAAAGTCGATTTAAATAAAATATATAAAAATATATATATTGGCCTCTTTTTCAATATTTTTAAAAAAAATTGTTCGCTTTCAGCTCGCTGCGCATTGGGGTCAGGGCAAAAACAGATTTCAATTCCAGTTTGAAAGAATCGATTTGGCCAACGAATTTATAAACAAAAATATAAAAAAAACAACTGAAATTGTCAGCGACAGGCGGCAAATGCGTCAATATCAAAGTTGAATTGTCCCAATGGGTGCGCACTTTGGCGTATTACCAAAAAATAATTTATAACTGCACTCATCAGGCAAAAATAACGCCACAAGCACGTCAAAATCAGCGGCGATTGTTAGGCGCCGGCTGTGCGGCGGTTGAGTTTTGCGTAGGTGCTACGTTTTTAGCTGCAGAGTCTTTCACATGGCGCAATTGCTAGTTAATTGTCGATTCAGCAAATATCATGCGTAGCAGCTTCCCAGACCCGCAGTCAGCACCGCCGGGCTGCGGCCCACTGTATGGCTGAGTGCGTAATGCCAAATCATCGTCTGTGGTGACGCCGCAAACAACAATCAATTTTAATGAACGCCATTCATTAAAAAACTTTGCAGCGCGAAAATCACAAGCGCATGGGCGTTGGCTTGGATAGTGGGTGGGTTGATTGGGTGATTGGGTGGTTGCTGCTGCTGCTGCTGAGTGGTGATGACGCGTGGAAGCCACTTAAACGGCGTTGATTAATTCGAAACCGAAAACTGACAGTCGCCACCAAACAAAGGCACAAGCACACCAACTGCCGTCACCTGCAGCTGTGTCTGCGTGTGTGTGTGTGTGTGTGTGTGTGTCTGCGTGTGTGCGTGAAGGTGTGGCAACTGCTCGTATCTGCGCCTGGCTGGTTTGTCGGTTTTGTTAGATGACGCGCTGCGGGTTCTCCGCGAACAAGCGTCATGCGCATATTTGCCACATCGTCAATTAATGTTGTCGCTGTTGTTGCTTGTTGTTGTTGTTGTTGTTGCGGTTGCTACTTGAGCTGCCAATGACATTGGGTGTTTTGATAAAGCACCAAACGCAGTTTGTCAATTTCGCATGCCACATAAAACGAGGCGCAAAATTATTTATTCATTGATGACAAGAAATTTGAACTGGAGGTGGAGCAAATCAAATTAAAGCAATATGTTAATCATTATTTATTGCATTGACTAATTCTACGTGAAGATATAGCAGTCATTATACTATATATTGAAGTCAAGCGCCATCTATTGTCAATTATTAATGCGAGATATTAGAATCCAGCCAGTTATGAGGAATTTAATTGAGATATCTTAAAAAAAATTGCAACTGGTTTTTCTGTTAAGCTTAATTTAAATATTGCTTTGAATTTATATGAAACAAATATAGGTGCTCATATAGGAACCTATATGTTACAATGAGAGCTATGTGATGTTGATAAGATCCTTCCTATGTATAAGGAGCTAATGCTCACAATATTTTGAAAGAATAAAGGCCTTCTCAAAAAACATATTTTTAGGCCGATCATTCCTATGGTAGTCATATGATAGTGTGGTCCGATATTATTAAGATTTGGCTGATATCTAGAGAACAATTTTAAATTAGTGGCTGCCGAGTTTGGTTAAGATATCTTCAAAAACCTTAACTTCTAGCTGATCTTTAATATGGCAGCTATTTGATAAAGTAGTCCTATCCGGCCAGGTCTGGCACATGTACTTAGACTAAGAGAAAGGCTTTCATAAAAAAACAGATAGACGGACGACTATGGCTATTTCCAGTCGGCCCTCGTTAATACTGATCAAGAGATTATCTGATTTTATTCCTTTTACAATTCAATAGAAAATAAATCATACGACATCATCGACAAGATATTTCCCAAAGTTTCAGAATAGCTTAAAATGTTTTAAATATTAATTAAAATGCAATTAAATGAATGCCCTGTTTTAATGAATAGATATTAAAGTCGAACACAATTTCTTTAACACCCAGGCTTGGGGATAATCGATGTTAGATAATTTGCGTGCTGCTTTAATGTGGCCCGATCCCCAATCAAAGCCACAATCAGCCCCAGACACCCCCTTATCCAGGGGCTGTTAATCACACACCTATTGATACGCCTATCTCACGTGTGCTTTGTACGTGACAAAGGCTCTGCCCGAAACGCAGCTCAAATTGCGATTTCGATTAACAAGAAATCAACTTGATTTTGATTTTTTTTTTCTGCTCTGTTCCCAAATCAATTTCAGCATCGCATCCACAGATGAGAGCAGCGGCCACAGCCACCGCCCCAGCCACAGCCGCTGCCACAGCCACGGCCAGCGGCAGTTTCGATGAGAGCGGCGTGGACACGTCCTCGTCGGCGGCTGTTGGTTTCCCGGCTCAAGTGTCGTCCTTGCTGCCCGAGGTCGGCGCCCTGTCGGCGACCGGTGCCCTGGTGGAGCCCTATCTGGATGGCTATGCCACATCGAATGTGACCACGCAGATTGGCACCCATGCCTATCTGCCGTGTCGGGTAAGCGGCAACCTAATCATTTCTCTTTATTTGCACTCGTATTTCATAATTTGTAGCTTGGCTTATACTTATATTTCTTGTGAATAGTTTTCTTGGATTGCGTGCATGTTTTTGTTTGTAATTATCGGTAGGTCCTGCTCCTCTACAGCTCCTACTGCGTCTCTCTGTTTGCCCATTAACATCTCGACCGTAGGAAACACATTAAATTTTATTGCGTAAATATTTGCCGAACAACTCGAGGCACTCGGCCATGAGGTGTGACCGCGTCGTGTATTTAACACAAAGCTGAAATACAAATGCCACCAAAATATACCCCACCCCCTTCCCCTTCCCACCTAGCAGGGTACTATGGGGTGGAGGGGGGTGGGGGGGGGGTGATTATGGGCGGTCTCGCACTGTGTTTACGCAGGTGTTTAAAGGTCAACGCCGGCCAACAGGCAGCCGAACATGCAAATTGTTTGCTTAGAAGTTGTAAATATTGTATTGCGGTCAACAATGGCAGCAACAATAACAACATCGACTAGCCGAAAGCTAAAATTAAATTTACACAAATTAGTTTTATGGCATTACGTGCTTTGTCCAAACTCAACAAATGATATAATATCCCTTGACTAGTTTCAACTGATATGCACGCAAACAAAAATTCAAGCGGAAGCTGAAATAAATTATTTTGCCCAAATTGAAAACTAAGTCCAGCCTTTGTCGAACAAAAAATAGTCAGCTTATTATTTTATTATTATTATACCCTGAACCCATTAAAAATGGGTATAAGGGTATATTGTATTTGTGCAAAGTCCAAATGTATGTAACAGGCAGAAGGAAGCATCTCCAATCCCATAAAGTATATATATTCTTGATCAGCACCAATAGCCGAGTCGATCTAGCCATGTCCGTCTGTCTGTCTGTCTGTCTGTCTGTCTGTCTGTCTGTCTGCTTGTCTGACTGTCTGTCCGTCTGTCCGTATGTATGAACGCAAGGATCTCAGAGCCTATAAGAGCTAGAGACTTGAAATTTTAGATGTATATGCTCCTAGTTCCCGCGCAGATCGCAGAGTTTGTTTCCGATAATCGATAACTTACTCCGTTTCCAAGCAATCGATAAAAATATCGATATCGATATCCTGTTTTTTGATATTGGAAGAAGAGGTTTCAGGGTATCCCCTTATCGGGAGCTCCCGACTAGAACCTCTTACTTGTTATTATATCAGTTTCGAATTATTTAAATAATAAACATAAATATAAACATTTTCCAATAATCTTTCGCTTGGTAACGCTCAAGGAACGATACCAGCGAAGTTGAACCAGCCACCTTCCGCTTGCCATTCCGATGCGCAGGCAATCTGATTAAGTTCCGACTTATTATGCAGTCTTATTATGATCCCTTGTTTCTTGCTGATTTTTTAACAGTTTTAATTAAACATTTTTCTCCACTTGGAGCTTGAGTTCGCAAAAATCTCTTTACTTTATTTCACTTTATTACATTTCAGCTGTCCAGCTCTTTCGGCTTGGGCTGTACATTAATCACCAGTCACGGCAAACTAATTTATTAGTATATATGAATATACCTAAAGTGTGATATTTTTAAAGCGCTTTAAACACTATTGAATTGAATGACATGACGTCGAAGCTGCTACTAAGTATGCACAATATCTGTTCAGACTGATGTCTGTGCACATTTAAACTAATTATAAATATCACGCCCCAGTCCAATTTGTATCTCGAACAGAATCATCAATTTTTGGCATTCCGGAGTGCCCTTAATTGGCCGCCAGGTCAAAGGCAAAATGAAATTCAAATTCTTGCGCGGCTCGGCTCGCACACTAATTGTGGCCTTGGTCATTAATCGTTTGGGTGGGCGGCGGTACTTCGACACAACTTGAAACTGGCGAAAATATATATTTAATGCATGGAGCCAGCAGCTTGTGCTGTAATTTTCCCTAAAACGAAGCAATGTTAATTTTTCGTTGTCATGGTCAATTAAGTGCCGGCACTTCGTCGACAGCTGGCACACGCCATCACCCAGCACTCAGCATCCAATTTGAGGAGGAAACTGAAAGAATGAATAGGTCGCATCTAAATGTTTGTCAATTACGGGTACTCATTCGTTCGTTTTGCACTTGATGCCCAACGTTGTGAGCTGCGTTGCATGCGGCTCTTTGTTCGGCTGCCACATTAAGTGGCACAGTTGAGCGACTTCTTGCCTTTGAAGCTGACCGGGACTGAAGCTCCTTTTGAAATTGCTTGCATTTGTGCTCCGGCTGCCTGCTAAAGTCAGTAGAAGGACGTACAGCACTGTGCCACTATATGGCACTATGCACAGGTAGCAATTGGGCTATTCAAAGCATTCCAAGCAGCAGCTTATTGTAATTCCCACCAAGTTTAAGCCTTGTCAAGGTGCGCACACAATGCAGGCCCTTCGAGTCAAGCTCTCAGCCGAGTGCGATAGTTCTTTTTATTGGTCTGTTGTCACATCGAATGAAACATGAATTTAATTTGAGCATATTTGTTTCTACTTGTGCCATAATTAAATCTGGCATACATGCAGTGCCTAATAAGTTCATTGCAGGCCAAATTACAGGCCAGCTCGATGTAATGGCATCTACGGCCTGGGCGCAAAATCAATGCCAAAGTGTTGAATAGACAAAATAATTTTCATGTAAATTAAACAAACCAAAATGTATGCACACATACATGTGTGTGCGGGTGTGTGTGCGTCTGACTAAATGCATTTTAGATTTACTAACTACGACACATTTCGATAAATATCAGTGTTTGTGTGGGGGGGTTTAGTGCTCGGTCTGGTTGTCTGCTTGATAAGTTTCATGTTCATTTTGGTATTTAATTACATTTCAATGTTGTTTCTGTATCTGCCAGACTTCGCATACATTTTGGCGCATTAATTTACTCCCGGTTTGGGTCTGGAAAATCTGGCTTTGACCAATTTGCTAGTCAACCACGCCCGTCTCGCCCACACTTGTTGCTGGTAGTTGGAAGCATTTTAACCCTGTTACTACCGCACGTGATTCCTTTGTGTTTGTGTCATATAATTAAACCGGCTTCAGGTTGTATCTTTGAGTTTATGCGAAACTTAAAGTTAATTTTATTTACTCTTTACTTTGTGTAAGCATGTCTTCTTAAATGTTCTCAGCTTGGCAACACCCAAAACTTTAATTAAATAGAACGAGTTTCGAGTCCTCAAAGTAAGGCATCGACTCTAAATAGTAAGTAAAATTATCAAGAGGGTACATAGTTAAACACATGTCGCTTGTAAAGATGACATGAAAAATCAATGAATAGAAAGTTGTTAACTAACTTTACAACTGCAAAGTAATGAAAATTAAAATAAATAAATAAATACATAGGATATCTACAATTTTTAAATATTTTTAGATATTTAATTTCATTTAATCAATTTTTTTTTGTTAATGAAGCATTTTTAAATATTTTATTTTTAAGCAATATAAATTAATTAAATTAAAATAATCCGTAAAATATGAAAATGTTGACTTATGCTTGAAACTGTTCCATTCACAGGTTAAACAGCTTGGTAACAAGTCCGTATCCTGGATTCGTTTACGTGATGGCCACATACTCACGGTCGACAGGTAATTAACGAAACCCAATTATTACCGAACAAATAAATAATTTTCATACCCAAATTCCATGGCTATGGTAAAATTTAAAATTATTTGTATGATTTCAGCATCAGTTTCTGGCTTAGGAACAGTGCCAATTAACAAATTTAGTTATGCTGTGTGGAATATAAATGAGAATATTGAATATAGAAATTATTATTTGCTCAGATTGACGCCCAGAAGTGAATGCAAATATGTACACATGTTCGCATATTAGCTTTGATATACATTACAAAATGTCATTTGCAATTCAATCGGCTTATAAATTTATCAGCTCAATTCAGGGTATTCAAAACTATCTACATTGTTCCAGCGCTGAGCATAGGCTTATGAATACTAATGAATATTTAGTGAATGGCTGCAGTGTGAACCAGTTGCTCACTTCAAAGTGAAACCCCTTTTAATTACTCCGACATCTCTCAAGCTCTGGCTAAAGATGCTTTGGCAAAAGATACAAGAGACGAAGATGTGACATTAAATTTGTAGCTCAAGTTACTTTAAGAAGAGATGCAGCTAAAGGTACATTCGCAAAACGAATTCAAGATGCTTTAATATAAGATACAGATAAAACAGAAATGCTATATTTTTTTAGCAAACGATACCTTTGCATAGTAAATGCACATAAGATACTTAATTTTAGTACTGCTTAAAGAAATAGTAAAAGATACTTCGACAATAGAATAAAAAACTTCACTTGAGCAAATAAAAGACATTGCTTTTATTTGCATTGACATAGTTAAGATACTTTCACATAGGATACAAAAGCAGATTAAAAGGCATTCTGGTATTTTTCTAAGACTCTTGTTTTGTTTCACTTGTAAAATTCTCTTCATACAAAAACAATTTGGAGTAAATTGAATAAAGTGTGCCAAGTGGCAACATGTACTTCAATTTCAATCTGCGTGTCCAATAAGAAGCCAGCCAATGCGTCAGGTGAGTTCTCAATGAAGCCAGTTCTGTATAAGTGTTCAGGTGTGCGTGCCTCTGTATGTATGCGTGTGTGTCCAATGTCCTTCCCGTTCTGACATGCGAAGCGGAAACACAAGTGTGTGCAATTTCATTGCATTTTTTGAAATCCTGAAAAACTTTATTTCAAAGTGTCTGCGTTTTTAGCTTGGTCCCTTAGTTCCTTATACCATGCATCGATGAGCAAAAGGGGTGTTTGTTTTGTATAAATATTTATAAAAACGTAGCATCTTCGAGCTCATAAAGTATAAATATTGTTAATCAGAACGACAAGCTGAGTCAATCTTGCTTACATAAGCTGAAGACTTTTAATATGGGTAAAAATCGATTTTAATGAAGGTTTTATAAGCATAACAAAAACCTATAAGAGCAAGGTAGACTAAAATTGGTATGTAGATTCTCCTTTAATATGTACAAGTTTTAAATAATCACGTTCTTGACTAACTCAACCCATTCCCAATGAAATTGGAAAAGTATTTAACTGACAAGCTTGGGCTTTGGTATGTGCACACTATTGTATGCCATATGTTAGCCCTGAAAATTTTGGAAAGATCGGACTTTAAGCACTCGAGTTAATAGATATTGCATTTGTCATATTTAGAAGCAACGGCAGCTTCGCGCTGTGCATAGGGTATCTCCTAGACGAGAGCACTTTTGTTTTTTATATTTCATCCCAGTTGAACGTTTACTTTTTTTATGTGCACATATGTGTATGTGTGTGTGTGTCCTGGTTGGGTAGCCAACATTTCCAGCTTATTACTTTGATAGAAAAGTAAAACCAATGAACCTTTCACATTAGATAAGGCGGCTGCCTGTTTGTCTGCCAAACGGATGAATGGCTGTGCCCGAATGAATGACTGTGTCCTCAGCAAGGATCTACACACACAGACACGCACACAGGCAGGCGACTGCTTGCAACGGAGTGTTGCAGCTGCAGCTGGGCAAACAGAGGACCATTGAAATTAAGCCCAGATAGTGTGTCCTTACTGATTGCTTCCTATGTGCCGCAGTCTGCCTTCCTGCACAGCCACTTCCGTCCTGGGTCGATTGTGTGTGCGTGCCCTTTCCTGCTCCAATGTCTTATGTCACATTTATCTAGAAAGTTTTCTTATTCTGCTGCGCTTCGTAAGATGCTCTCCTCACCTCAAAGCCCCCTCCAGCCTCTAGCTCACATCTCACACATAATGAAAATAGATTTCAAAAAAGTTTCTGCCACTGTCACGTTGCAGTGCCAGGACTCAGTCGCCTCATCGTCCTGCAGCCTGGAATGTGCATTGTGTAATAGCTCAAATGATGTGTTTACACTTTCATATAAATGTCACGTGCCTGGTGCCTTTTGTTTGCCCGCTGGACGCACCGCTTGCAATTTATTGTCATCGCACAATAGATTACTTCTGTTTGCATTTGGCCCAAAGTCCACACAACGTCATAGATACACGTAGAGCAACTGTCTGACACTCGTCCTGTCTTTGCCCTAGGACTGGGTAATTACGTTCAGGTGTTGCTTGACTACTTGTTATCGGTTATCTTGGCACCTGGGCTGCATGTCATTTATTTACCAGGGGGAGTACTTAATACGCAATCAGCCCAAGCACCGACGACCTTTTGTAACATTGCTCTGTAAGATATTGTTAGTAATTAAGGCAAATATTTATGCTTTATGACAGCTAAAGATAAATTTCGTGTGCTGGATTTTATTTCCAGTTGTAACAGGGTTCATTGCACTCTGGGTCAGCGCATGATTTGTACTGATTAGAATATATAGGTATTTAAGGCTAAAAGAAATTTTCCCTAATGCGAGCCTAACGATTAGCCATAAGCATCACATGCCCGTGTTGGATAAAAATTGAGCACTCTAAACCCAAAATAAATGTTTAACATTTTTGTAAATTTTTTATATTTATTTTTTATGATTGCATTTTGTTGGAGTCATCATTTTAAATCTCAACCTACCTCAAAAAGCTTTACACCTTTAGTGGAAATAAATAACCAAATAATATTAATTGTGATAATGTGATATCTGACTTAAAATTCTTTTACTGGCCAGAAGTGTAATAGCTGACATTCATACTAATACACCATTTGCCCTATTTATTGTCGTCATAAAAACCCTATTAAAAACTTTGTTAAGATCATAAAATAATAGCAATATCATAAAGTTAAACTTTTTAAGCATTTACATTATTTTTTCCTTTTATGACCCACCTTTGAGTAAAAAAATAAACAACACAACAAATACCAATATGATATGCAAATTTTTACTGTTTTATTAACACGTATTTTATGTGTATTTGCTGTAGTTTTTTATGCAAAACTGGAATTTTTTCTAGAATCAGAAACTTGTCGAAACTTTTTATAAAAACTTCCGAGTTTTTTTTTGTTTTGTTCCTTTTGGAACGCAACATAAACTGCAGATGGAAACTTATGTTGCTACGGGTCACTTCCTGACACTTGGCTAAGAAAAATTCTAAAAAAAAAAGAAAAGAAAAACGAAAACATCGGGCAAGAGCGAAAGAAATGCAGAGAACTACTGAGGTTTGAGGGAAAGTGGAATGTTGTTAAAATATGGAAAATAATGTGGGGGAAAAGTCAACGGTGCGAGGCCAAACTTAAAAATGAGATGAAAATTATAAAGTAACTACAAAATCTGGATAAGAAATACTGCAATAGGTTGACTTTTAGGGGCCGGTTGAGGAGGCAGGAGGAGTTGTAGAAGCCCGGCTGGTTAAGCAGAAGAGCTGTACCATGGGCGGAGCGGGGTACAAAGGAAATGGTAAAAGTCATAAAATGTCGAGTTTTACGAGTGCAAAACGCAAGGGTCTAATCTGGGTTTAGTATCAAAACTTGTTAGTGCAAAAAGGAGGTACAAGAGAGAGAGAGAGAGAGCAAGAAGGAGAGCGAGAGCGGGAGATGTGTTGGGCAACTCCAGGCAAAGTGAGGAGCTTGAAGCAGAGTTCCTAATAAGCAATGTCAACGCATGTGTGCGATGCCAGAGACCTAGGCAGGGGGGTGCGTGTTTTGGCACGAACGCTTTACTTGGTGCACTTTCAACTGGAGACGGAAGCATTTTTGCACTTTGCACAAATGGCAGAGGGAAATTTCCGGGCGAGCGCCGCACAAAAATATTGCAACAATGACATTAAATGCAACTTATTTCAGTGGACCCCTAAACAAGCACCACCTCCTCCCGCCCACCGCCCATTCATTTGCATGCTGAAGAATGTTGTTGTCGCAACAACTTTGTTGGCCTGGCGGGATGGGGGCAGCTGTTTAAATGCCGCAACTAAATAACTTTGAGTGTCTTTTGAGTGGCCATTAGCAGCGGAGCTTAGCGCGTAAGTGGGCCTGTTTTTATTGCCGTTGCTGTTATTGTCGCTGTTGCTCGAGTGGGCCGCATTCAACGTGCGTCGCAATGGCTGCTTTCGGACTCAAACTGGGTGGGTGCGTGTCCTGATTGCGTAGAACCTATGCAAGTCGCAAGCGTATTTACTTTGACTTTATTTAATAGCCAAATTATCTAAACACACTTTCATGTTTGACTGCATCATCAATTTTGAAACTATACATTTAAGACTTTGTTAAAAAGCCAACATATTTAAAGAGTATTTCAGTTTATATCTGGCTCGTTTTTGACAGAATTATTAAACTAGCACGTTGGGATCGTAAAATTTTTTAGTAACGTATTTATATCCAAATTTATAGAAAAAATTAATATTTTCTCCAATTAATGTGAGCCGATATAATATAAATAGTATAATGGATTGTACATTTTGTTCTAAAGGTTTTTGGTCTTATTTAAAACAATTTATTTCTTATTTCTTAATGAATAAATTTATTTATATTTATTTATTTATTTATATTTATAGGGCTATGTTATTTTACAGCGAGTTGTAGTGCAGTGTAGCATATAGGAAATGTGAAAGCAAAAGGCTGAAGTGCTTGCCTCTCCAGCCCAGATATAAATTACCTTAGCCTTCCTTCAAAAGTAGGGTAACTTATTTTGCTTTATCTCTCTCCCTTTTATAAATTATTTTAATTCATGTTGAATAGCGCATGACCTGCGCAGTGCTGACCACATAGTTTTAGTTGTGAGCCCACGTGCAGAAAAGATATTTAAAAACCATGCGAATTAAATGTTGTTTATAACTTCTTTTATTGCAGAGCTGTGTTCATTGCGGATCAGCGCTTTCTGGCGCTCAAACAGCCAGATAAATGCTGGACGCTGCAAATCAAATATGTTCAGGCGCGGGATGCGGGCACCTACGAGTGCCAGGTCTCCACGGAACCCAAAGTGAGCGCGCGCGTGCAGCTGCAAGTTGTTGGTAAGTGGCGACGGCCTTGGAAAAGGACACGGACATGGGCACAGGCGGAAACAGGGAGGGGGGAGACGGAGACGGACACGGACATAAGCTTGAGTACTGAACTAGTTCCTGCCTCACTGCGGGACAGAGAGCATATTGAGCGTATGCAATTAAGGTATAATATGAAAGGTCAAGGGGCAGCATCCATGCATATATATAAACACATGCATATATATGAGATAAGTATATTTATATATATATTTGTGTATGGGGGAAAGTTTTTGACCTGGTTGGGACCTTGGGCCATGGCCACGTTAGGCACGACTGGCCAGCACCAAAGCCAGACAGTCGAAAAGACTGTCAGTGCAAGGGGTCGGAGGGTCACACATACACACACATGCGCACACACACTTGCTTGGAGATCTTTGCATTTTTCATGCGGCTGCTGCATTCGCAATTGCTCACGAAATTGCATTCAAATTGCGGTGCCTGCTGCATTTCCATTCAAACTCTTTTTTGACCAGAAATTTTTACCAAGTTTTTTAACGAGAAAACTTTTGTGTGAGCTTCACTTCTTGGGTTTGTTAGGCACACACAAACGCACGGAGGCACACTTGAGGCCCGGACTAAAGAAGTTAATTAAATTTCATGTTTGCACACACAAAACACACACTCATACACGCACACACAACCAACAAAATTGACCAGGGTAAACGCCTTTGGGGTAAAATAAAATTGGACTCGAGCCTGTGTATTGCTCACTTGTAATTGACAATAAACGCTTCAAAGAATAATTGAATGAACGAAAACCTGTGCACAATTTTCTTACCCAAGATATTTCGGCTTAAAGGCAGCAGCTGTTTCGTTCAATAGCAACTAATTGGACATGGTTCAAGAAAATGTCTCAAGTTAACAGCCACTCCCGCCATTTAGTAAAGAAGCTTAATTTTGCAATTAGGTTCTATTAGCTACGAGATATTTTGAAAATAATAAATATATCAAGAAAATCATATAAAAAGAAAGCAAGGCTAGTGGAGATCATAATCAAAAACTATATATGTAAAGGAAATATGAAGATTAAATTATATTATACTAAATATAGTATGTCGAGTTATTCTACAGATATATGCATTTTATTTTAATTTTTGTATTATTCTTCTATTTTATTTTATTTTTAAATTTTTTGAAAATTGAATGTCTTAAAATATAGCTATTATTATTTGCAGAATATTCGTTAATATCTTTAATTTTAATGTGCCTCATTGTGGGTTAGAATGGATCGATACCTTCCGAGCTCTACCAAGCCATCTCTTCTGATCTGTTCTGTGAAAATATAGAGTATATTTACAATATTTTATGATTAGTCTTAATTAAAGACTGCATTAATTAAATTACCTTTTTGCAGCTCTGATTTGTAAGAAGACATATAAATAAATTATTAGAGTGATAAATTAATTTATTTAATAATGCAATATAAATTTCAACGAGAAAGAAAGGCTATCTTCGGCAGCCGAAGATCTAATACCCTTGCAGACCCAACCTTTTCATAATGCTTATATGCTTTGCCCGTATCTAAGAAGCACAGGGAAAATAGTTAATGCCGAACTTAATCAAGATAAACAAAAAAGGTTTTTAATTCAAATTTTCTACCGATCGTTTCTATGGTAGATATATGATATAGTGGTCCGATCTTAATATGCCTATGAGGAGTAAGGTAAAATAAATTAATAACGCTATATGCAACAGAAAGAGGGACGTCTGCAAAGTTTTATAAAGATAGTTTTAAAACTGGAAGACTATTTTGCATAGAAACAGACAGACGGACATGGCTATATCGACTCGGCTGTTGATGCTGATCAAAAATATATATAGACTTTATGGGGTCGGAGATGTCTCCTTCTATGCTTTACACATTATACGACAAAATTATAATACCCTCTGCACGGGTATAACAATGATATAACATAAGTAAGTATAAATAAAACGTTGCATTATGTACTAGAATATGGCTTTTTATTAGCAAGTGCTAACCCAGAAATTATTGTGCAAGGAGTATATTTTTAAATTGCTTCTTTATTTTTATATAAGATCTACATTTTATGTAGTATATTTTATTTATTTGCCAAGAATCGGCCAGCAATTTTAGCTATAAAAATATCACGCTTAGATCCACACTGATAGCTAAATTGAATGTAGTTACACACAAAACACTTAAACTTTTATAGACCGAGATAAAGAGAAAAAACGTAACATAAAAAAAATAACATAAGGCTGCAGGAAGAGCGCAGACTCGATAATGCGCTGCCAAAAGTGATTTTCGCATTTCCGGTTCAGCTAATTTGTATGCTAAGCACTTGCTCCAAAGGCTGTATGCGCGCGTGTGTGTGCGTGTGTAACAATCCAGCGGCAGCGTGACTAACAGCGGGACGCCACTGTAATGTGACAGCGGCGCCCAACAGGTATGCCTGCGAATGGGCACCTCGTGCCAAATGCTCGACAAGGCTTGACGGGCAGGCACAAAGGGCGTGGCATGGTGGACGAGGGAGAGCGGGATGGTGTAAATTATGTATGCGCGGCCACATTTTGCGTTAATCTAACGACAAGTTGAACGCATAAAGGATTTCGATGCGTGCCCAAAACCGAGTGCCGAATACAATAGAATTTGGTTGCTGCCACCGGATTGGGTTCTGGTGCGGAAGAGGGGTCTCTAGCCTTTAGCCTTTTGCTATTTGTGGAAGCTGCTTTCTTGGCCAGCAACCGGCACAGCGAACCATTATTTGCAGTCATTTGGCACAGCGCCGGCAACTCGTGGTCCAAGTTGGCTTTGTCTGGTTGGAAGCTGGGACTCCTTTTTTGCTTGGGTTGTGTGTTTTCCCACTCGGCTGCCATAACCATTATCGGCAGCACCTAGTTCCCTAGTTCCCTGTATGCCCCATTGCTCCTTTGCTGCCTTCTCCTTTATTCTGTGCGCTTTTTCTCGTACCTCTCTCTCTCTCTCTCTCTCTGTCTATCGCTCTCGGATTTTTTGATTTTATGCCTTGCCATGTAATTTGTATTTATTGCATCGTTTTGTCTGTGCAAACGACTAAAACTCCCTTTGCATGTTGTCGATTTGAGTCGATCCCTCTCCCCTCCGCCCGTTCCCTTCTACTACCCACTCTCTAGCAGTGGCTGCCCAATTGCCAATGTATTTTATGCTGGGCTCCGTTTGCTTTTGGCCTGATGCTTGATTTCTGAGCCCTCTTGGCCATTGGCTCGTTGGGGTAATGGGATCGTAGTTTTCGGTCAATTTGTTATGCCAATGCGAGTGTGTATGTGTGAGTGTATATCTCTGTGCACGTGAGTGTGTGAGTGAATTTTTTTTCCTTTTGGTTAAAATGTCAGTTTCTTTGGTTTTGGCTCATTTACTTGATGTTTTGCTCGCACAATGGCCAACTACAGCTCGGGGACTGACAGCGCAATAATGAATTTAATTTTTTAGGGTAAAAACATCTCTATAATTAAAATATTTAATACCTATGGCATGCTTTGGCGTCGATCAGTGATTAAATATTTAATTAATTAGTTTTCTGTATATTCATTTTTGTCCAAAAACTCGTATCTTTAATCTTTTGACGCACAAATTTCAATTTTGGCCCATTGTGCGTTAATGTACACTCGCATTTAGCCGAACACCCACACACACTCATTGGCATTGAATGAATATATTTTTTCTGCATCATTGAACGACAAACTAGATTTGGTTTTATGAGATTTGTTTTCTGCTCATCTCGTTGGGTTTCCAGCTTCTGCTGCCCCAACCCACCCCCCACCAGCATCTCCCCCTCCCTTAGTTTTTTGTGATTCTCATTCATTTACAGGATTTGGCTCTGTTCGTCTGCTTATTTAATTTGCTGCTAATCTTGTATAGCCAAAGCCAATTTTTTGTGTCCTGGTGCTGCGCGTTTCTTTTTTTCTGTTTTTCTGTTGCTTTCGGTTTTTATCTCGCCATCGAAAGTGACAATTTAGCAGTAATGTTTACGGCCAAACGCAGCAGCCTCTGCACCCGGATGGGCTGCACATTTCAAACTTAACTAATTTCCCTAAAAGCATTTTGCCATAAACCCAATTAATTTAAGTTAGTGTAATTCGCTTTACACTATATACCAGGCCATGCCCCGCCCTATAGTGTAGTTCTCCTTCCCAATTTGCGCCCTTTGTTCAGTTGGGGACTCGCTGAAATTGTGTTTACCGCCTTTGAAAGTTTCTTTTATTTTATCTGCGCTTGCGGTTTCGTGGTTCCCGCTTTATCGCCACACCATCTTTATATTTCCATAACCTGTTTAAAACTAAAACGATTTTCATTTGGACTATTTTCACAAGAACATTGTTATCACGGCTTGTTCTCTAAGCTAATACTACATTAAGAATCCTTTTGTGTTTTGATAATAATTATTTTCTAATTGCCTTGCGATCGTATCGTGTAATACGCCTTGCATATTTTGATGAAATTATTTTTTCCATGTTTAATGACATTTTAGAAAATTTTTATATAAGAATATCATTTTGTATACTTCTAGAAGAATCAGCAAAAATATGTTAAGATATTTCCAAGTAAATTATGGATATGGGAAAGAAAATTCGGTTTAATTCCGTTCTATGCCTAGAAAGACTTTGTCAAAACTGCGCCTTTTCTTGTAAAGTAAACAGTTTTTGAAAGGGCTAAACATCTAGAATTAGATACATTATCCACTCAATTTTGAGAATGCATGCAGTACATTTTACTTTATGCAAAAACTCAAAACGGCCGGAGAACAAATGTACAGAATGAACTGGGTCTGGGACTGGTATTGGGTCTGGGACTGAGACTTGGGGTTAAGGGACGCTAGCTAATAATATTGCATACGCTTTTAGCTGCGGCGCGCAACTAAAAGTCAAGCAACTGGAAAACTAACATGCACAACACGATGATTTTGACAAGCTGACACAGTTTGGTGTCAAACCAAAAGCAAAGAGCCCGCACACACAGAGAGAGACACATACACACACACACACACATGCGAGCATACAGAATTTTGTGCAAATTCTCAGCGCATTCATTTTGCACAGTTTTGTATGTCTAACAACATTGAAAACCCGACGTATACGTGATTTTGTCGAATTCGTAAGCGCACGTCGCCGTTGGCCAGCCTGCGGCAGGGGCAGGGAGCAGGGTCCAGCGGCAACAGCTCGTGTGATGTGCAAATGTATGTAGCCAGCAATTTGAACTTTTGTCTATGGATTTTTTATAGCATACGAACTCGCATTTTGACACAACTTGCAGCTTGTAACTGACTGAGGCATAGTTTGTTATGCACGTGCGTGTAGCCAGTGTGCGTGTGTGCGTGCCTGTGTGTGTGCGTGGGGGAGCTGCTGGAATCAGTAAGTGAAAAATTGAAAAGTAGATTTGCCCCACCCCCAAACGCCAAGGAATAGGTGCGCAGATTTACGTGCGCGACGTGACTAGCAGCTGTTAATTCAATAGATTAACGCCTATGTCACAATTTCACACAGACACGAGCCGAATTTTCCATTGGGCTTCACTCATAATGAACATCATCATCAGCATCAGACTGCTCATCATGGCGTTTGCCTTGGCTTGCTTCGTTACAGTTCCTCGCACCGAAATACTCGGCGAACCGGATCGCTATGTCAAAGCCGGCAGCAATGTGGTCTTACGCTGCATTGTGCGCGGCGCCTTGGAGCCGCCAACGTTCATCATGTGGTACCATGGAGCCGAGCAACTGGCTGCGGATTCGCGTCGCCATCGTACGCAATTGGATCCGAATCTGCCAGAGGCCAGCGGTGAGGGTCAGAGCACGGTGAGTTCTGCCAATTGTTCCCTTGTTGATTTTAATTTAATTACACTTGATTTCAAATTGCTGCTCGACGTTTCCGTCCCGTGCCCATGTCCCTGGCGTCGTCTCCGTGTCTGTCGTGCGTTCGAGCAAAATTACAATATTATTTCATACAAGTCGCATTTATGTCACATTCCTGCCACGCCCAAAATGCCATTCAAGGCAAATTTTGTGAATAGCTGAAAATTAGAGCTGCCCTTTTGACAACGTGACGCCGCGCTCTCGTTAAATATTTAGCCAACGTGTGAGAACAAAACTTATCATAAACGTGGCTCAAACTTGCCATTTTCATAGCTGTTTGTATTTCTTCTCTTATTTTCTTTCAGTTCTTTCATTCAAGTTTTCAGCCTTGGCGATAAGTAGCGAGTTTTTCTACATTATATTTAAAAATTTGCATTTCTATTTCGGCTCATTTCAGATCGGCTCATTAATCATCGAGTCGGCCAAGAAGCGTGACACTGGCAATTACACTTGTAGCCCGTCAAACAGTCCCAGTGCGACGGTAACGCTCAACATTATAAATGGTAAGTCCTGCTTGATAAATATGTTTACGTTAAATAAATATATTTCAAAGACTACGAGATGGCAAATCTTGTAAAATGTTTTTGTTAGCTGAAATCAGGTATTTTTTCGTATTATGTAAAATAAAACTCATTCCAATTTAAATTATTATTATAAAGTACACTTAATTTTTAATTCAAATTCAAACATATAGTTTTATATATAAAAACTTTCAATACGAATAAATTAATTAATGAAAATAAAATAAATAAAAAATATACAAATTGAGTTATTATGACCATTTTAGGGGAATCATCGGCATCGGCTGTGACGTCATCCGCACCCATCACACGTGCGTACACACTGGGCATCCTGGCATTGCTCCTCAGCGTTATTCTGATAGGGGCAGGACATCGCACATGACAAGTTGAGGCTGGAAGCAAACAACAACCGATATAAGCTAAAACGAAAAGTAGCAGCAGCTACGGTTTGAAGCAAAAATAATAAGTGCAGCCAACAGAAATCATAAATAAATAAAATGCAAAATCCAGCAGTAAACTATGCCATACAAAAATATTAAAACAAAGTGCATGTTGTAAGCTAGTTGATTTTATCTGCTAACTAATATAATAAGCATAAAAAAAATTACACACGACCCAGAAAAACTGCAGAGGAAACGAAACAAAAAAAAAGTGTTTGACAAGTTAAAAAATGCAACTAAATTGTAAGTACTACAAGCTCTAAGCAACTAGTCATAAAACCTTAGAGCTAAGACAAAAATATAATACCTACATGCATGCATTTATATATATTTAACTGATGTGACATTCGGTTGTCGTCTTTGTGTATTGGCAAATATGAGTCTATGTGTATGTGTGTGTTTGCATAAATGCATAAAAGTAAATATTTACGCAACATCATATGAAATTGCATCGGATATTCTTATCAGCCAGTGCATGGCTTTGTGGACAGACAACGACTCCAGTTGCAATCGAATAAAAAATAAAATTTGATATTTGGCCATGCAGTTGGACAACAGAAATGAATTTTCATTGCAAAATATTTACGAGTATGGCCAAGAGGAACAGAGAGCGGGAGGCCCGCTGCATTATTCAAAAGGCCATCAAATGGCCTTTGTGCTGTTTGTCTTAAAGAGAATTTGCTGCATTCCAATTGAAAAATTTGACAACTGAAACACAGTGAATTTTTATTAGACACAAATATATTCAACTAAACTTTCGAATTGATTGAAACCTGTTCAGCAAAATTATTAAGAAAAAGTTGTAGTGAAATATACTGCATTTTAAATGCTTTTTCATACAATGCAACTGCATTCCTAATGTTTTATAAATATCATTTAACTTTGCTTTGTCGTAAATCCAACGTTATTTACATGTGTTCTGTTCCATAACTCAACTCAATTTATGTTTTGTTTGCCAGGTCATAAATACTTACAATATTTTGCAAACGTGCAATAAAACTCAAAAATTAACATAAACAAAGAATATACAATTTAATAGATAACATTTTCAAAATAATTGATTGTGAGACTCGCATCAATTTGTTCGTTAGCATTAAGGTTCAACTGTATATACAACTGTATTGTGGAATGTAAAACTAGCATGTAAATTAATTGATTATACACATATAAAAGCATATTTAAAATATCATACATACATACGCATATATGGCACACGAAGATTTATGCGCAGAGTATTCAAATTGCATTTAAAAGGTCACGAAAAAACAACTCGCAAAGTTAATTGAGTAAAAAGTTCATTGTGCAAAAGCAGACGAGTTGCATAAATTCATATTTCTTTATACACTCAACGCCATTTGATAATTATGAGAGTCAAGGCATAGACAAAAAAAATTTATAATAATATACGAAAATGTAATAACAATTTAATTGCGACAACAGAAAGCCATAAAATTACCCAGTTTAATACAAACAAAAAAGTCGTAAGCGTTGTCTTTCAATTGGATTTTTTTCAGAGCGCAGCAATTGCAATTAAGTTGAGTACCAAAACGAGAGCCAAATGCAAAAAAGCCAAAAAGTTTATACGCAGACAAAACAAAAAGTGCTTAATTGCAATTAGTCGCTGTGCCAGAACTTAAAGTCCAAATAATCGAATGTACATTAATTATTTTCAATATAAATAAATGCACATATACACACGTGTGTGTGTGTGTGTGTGTGTACGTGTATGTGCATATGTATATGGGCGTCACGGGGCGTATGAGTGACCTGTCGGTCATTAATAAAATCCAACCACAAGCAGCTGCGACTAAATGAGGCAACAACACTGTGGTCAACAGCCTGTGGCGCCACACAATTTCCTTTTCCTTTTATTCTTTTTTTCTCTCGGCAAATAATCACGCATCAAATGTTTGCGGTCTCTGCGGTCAGCCGTCTTTGAGCTGCAGCAAACAAGTTTAAAACTTTTAACCCGTCCGTGTTTTTTATTTCGAACAGCAATCTGCTTTATTAAGCCCCCAACCCCCTTTAATTCCCACATATAGTTAAACTATTTAATCCAACAAACGTTTTAATGTTGAGCCATGAATTTTAGCCCGTAAGTCGATAGTCGTATGAATAGCGATATAATACTATAAAACGAAATCAAAATACATTTCTAAGTCTTTAAGTGTTTTTTCATAAAACTAATTAAAGCGTGACCCAGCCTGGTCGCAGTTACTTATTTAAACTAAACCCTTAATAATCGTAAAAACGCAAAGTAATCGAAGCAAGGCAAATGGAAAATAGAAATAAAACTAACTAAACTGATAACTGAATACGTTTCAGTGCATTAGCAAAATGTTAAACTACTTAATTGTAAATATATACATATATATATATATATATATATATATACTTATATTTATCTGTCTACATATGCCATATTGAAAGCAAGTGCATAATACAAAGATACATTTTTAAACATACATATACATTATACATATACATATGCAGTTATAGCGAAACTAATGTTAAGTACCAACTAATAACAACAAAAACAACAAGAACAACGTACTTATATGTAAACGAAAATAAACTATGTGAAAACTCTCAACGGAGAAAATTTATTGAATTAAATAAATAATAATCTAAATAACTAACAAAAGCCATTTATTTTTGCAGCGCTACTATTAGTAAGATTTAATTGATCCAAATTGTTGTTATAAGTTACAATAAATTTAGAGTTATTTTTATTTATTTTTATTTATTTTTAATTATTTTTATATTATTTTCTTATATTTTTGTTTTGGTTTGACCTCTAAACTTATTTATTCATGTAAGCTGCCTTTTTAATTATAAATATTTATTTCAGTCATAAATAAAGTGAAGAGCAAAACAAACCGAATTCTTCAAGACAACAAAATATAAAAATAACATTGTGCTGCATAAGAGCTTAAAAATAAATTCCGGAAAATGTGCCAACCCATATGATACACATAATTCAAACGCCTGCTGATTCTGCTGCAAAAATAAACAAAAACAAATAACCATAATTGAACAACCTAAATTGAAGTTTCATTGACTGGCAGCAGAGATTGTGAGATGGACTCAATTATGATCTCGCGCGACTGCACGGTTAGGGAGCAGCCGCGCACGACCATGGTCATTTTGGCATTGTTGAGGCCACGTGCCACCAGCTGGCCAACGGCGTAGGCCATCACCCGACCGGTCTCGCGCTGCATGGCTATGGCCGGCACTAGGCTGAAGATGACCGGCTCAATGCTCTCGCCATTCTCCTCGAGCGGATTGACTATGGCCTGGGCCAGCTTGTGTGCAATCGCGTATATGAACTCCTCGTCGACTTTGACGCCGGGATCACAATTCTCGACGGCACTTGTGAGCAAGCGTCGCGTTATGTCGGCAATGTCTATGGTACAGGCCAGCTTCATGAGACGACCGTTCTTATTCGCGGGCAACTCCCAAATTGTATTCGAAATTGACTTGTAAATGCCACGCTGTGTGGCTGAATCCACGTCGATCAGAGTCACAAATTCGCCAATATCATAGTTTTGTATGCCAATTGAATCGCCATTTTGATCGGCCGACTCGGGATGGGTGCCCAAGTTCTCGTAGAGCCCATGGATGTGCCACTCCAGCGTAGGCTTAAACGGCAAGGCTATGGAAGTGCTCGACGTCGACTCTAGCTCCAAATCGGGTAAGTTCTCAGTCATTTTTACCTTGGGAATTAATCAACCTTTTGTAAGTCTTCCGTTGCTCACATCACTTTTTCATGGTACACTCACTTATTATATAATGGATATATATGCTTGATCAGGCAGTTCAGTTTCTCTATGGCTTTATGGAATCACAGTTTAAATTCTCTTATAACGACAACAAAAATAATATATCCAAAGCACTTAATTTATTGCCTGCTATGACTTAGCAATCATTTTTGTGAAGATGTTTTGTGTGACTGTCAGTTATTGATGACAAGCTATCGATATTTATTTTATGATGAGACAGTTGCTTATAAGAATATTTGAATCGCTATTCAATGCTTTGTTATTTCACGAAATTCAAAAAATATTTGTTACTTTTCCATGACACGCATCTTCATCTTTATTCTAGCTAAATTTGTCTCTTTTAATTAGCTAGCTAAGTAGGCTATTTTCATTAAATTGATTTCAGTTACTTTTAAAGCAACAAAAATATATTGGCTGCAAATAACTTTTTCTTTTTGATTAAAACTACTCTGGTAAAAAAATAATGTTAGAGGAAAAGTTTAGTTATTTTATTTGATATTTTTGTGCCAATCTTTTTCCTTTACTGACTTTTCAACTGCCTTTCAATGCTCCGAGCTAGCTTCCATTCAAATGCAGGGCAATTTTAAGCCTTGACCCAACTCTTCCGTTCGGAACACATATGCACTTATTTGTGGGATGTTTATTTTCTTCAATTTCACACTGAGGGCTTGCCGGAAACTCGTAAAAAATGCTCATATGCATAAGTGCGCATAGAACTAATAGACGTACGTGTGTGAGTGTGTATGTGTGTATTTACTATATAAAATGCATATAAATGTCCTGGTTGAAAACGCAATGCGACTATTTTGGTTAAGGACGTGGGGCAATCAATGCACTGCAACAAGGTCGAAAATTGTCAAAAGGATGCATTTCAAATTTCTATTAGCAGGGCGAAGCGCCGTGTTTCCCCAGCTAGAATGGGGTATATGCACTTTCAGATGAACTGTGTAACACTCGGGCAACATTTTATTTCGCACTCCAAACAATGTTAGCCAAGCTTGTATTCTGCAACCGTTCACCTTCAATTGAGAACATTACTTTAAAGGGTATTCGTAGCTGCGATTTGAATCATTCACTTTTATTTGATCTGATTGAATGGTATGCTAACCCCACTGATAGAATGAAATTGAAGCAGTTTGATTGAAAAATTCAATAAAAGGAAAGCGAACTAAAAAGTTTAAATTAAATGCTGTTACAAAGCAAGGACAACCAATATAACAAAAGTTTAGGGGGGTCGCTAAAATGAAGCCTTTGACAAATTGAATAGGTTCGCAAAAACAAAGAATGAGTGCTTAGTTAAATACAGTCCATGTACGGTAGACAGGATACATTGTCTATTAGAATTTTAAGAATATTTTAGAATTAAAATTCATCTGCGCTGTCTCGCCAAATTCTCAGAGAGTAATTTAAATCATTTACGCATCGCTATGCAGCACACTCTGAAGGATGCGCCCGTACTTAATATGCCATACAGAAGCCGCATAATTTTCTAAATGACAACTAATGAGTGCACATTCAGGCTAAAAGGAAGCTGCAAGCTGGAATGCTCAGGAGTGTCAGCTTGGCCGGACGACCCAAGGGGGAGTTTTTTTTTCTGTGCACATAACAGGGTCAAACCAAGTAGGAAATGCAAAGTGCATTCACATTTTGATTGCATTATTGCCATTCATAGCAAATCTGACTTCCGTGTGCAGCCAGAACATGTGCACCCCTCCTTCCCCTTACCACGCTTATCTAGTGCATGAATGCATACTATGGCGCCTATTATGGGCTCAGACGCCTCGCACAAGGTGAGGCATTGAAACGCGCCTCAAGCAGCCACCTGGACATACACGAGAGCAGGTGAACTAATGCCTATGGAAAGCTAAGCCGGAAAAGCTGCCTCACCTTGCCAAATAGCCCCATTTTCAGTGCCTGAATGCAAAACTTTTGGGTGTCAGCATTAGTTGAGCCCTTTGTATGAAGCCCGTGCGGTTTGAAAGAGATTTGCGTTTTGTGGAAATCAGCCCAAAAGCGATTTAAGCAACAACAACAAAAAATGATGTTTTCCGTGATTTTGGTAAGAGTTTTTGCGGCTTTAGCAAATGAATAGGCGGATAGAAACGGGATAAAGTGGAGGATGAGCTTAAAGCTGGGAACAACCCTAAATAATTTTGCATAGAAAAAGTCAAGGGAATTACTATAATCATCTATATGTAAAGGAAAATAGATGGAATGCTTAAATTGATCAAACATTTTTAATATGACATAAACTATATAGAGAAAATATAAACTATTGTATAAAAATTCTATAAAAAAAAAAGCTCACGTTTATGAAGTCAGTTTTCTTTTAGAAATGTTCTTAATGTTCATCATAAATCAGCTAAAACAATAAAGAAAATCTGTCATTTAAGTGCTGCGCCTCAAAAAGAGACTTTCCAAAGATTATGCAAAAATGGCCCAAATATGATGTGCCCTTTTCTGCTGCCACAGCCCAAACAGAAAAAACATGCAGCACCGCACGGGCTGTAAAATCAGCAAGGCCAAAGGACATGCTCTGTAGGTCGCTAAATAAAATAACGAATTTCCGTCAAAGCAAAGAAAAGTTCTGCATCAATGGCAAAGGATTTGAAGTTTGCAAACAGGCCACATTTTAGAAAAAAGGGTTCCAAAAAAACGGAAGATCCAAATGGCGTGACACCGGACATGAAATAATTTCAATTTTGTGCATTTCCATGGGCGCCAGATTGCTTGAAGTGGGCACAAGTCAAAGAAAAATATTAAAACTGAATTTGAAATTTTTAATAAACTTTTGCCACACAACTTTCGAATACCCTTAAGTCCGGTCACCCTCTATCCCTCCCATCTCTCACTCGCTGCAGTTGTGTTTCGAGCACAAAATATACGAGAAATTCTCCAGTTGTCTACCCCTATTCCCCGCTGGTTTTAAAAGCCGCAAAGTGTCGCTGCGTTTGCACTACTTGGCTCAAATGTCCGCTGGGAATGAGGCGTCATTGCTTTACACTTTTCTTCTAGCGCTTCTCATTCGTTTAATTTCGGTGGCTGCCTCCACCAACCTCCACATCTTAGCTGCCACTCTGGGCGCCCGGAGGAGCCGGGGCAGGTGTGGGCTGTGTACAACAGATGGCACTTGGGTATTTAACGTTCGCTAATGCCCCGCAGCCACTGGGGTGTAAATGGGGCGTGGCTGGAGCCGCAGTCGCACTCGCTGCGGCAGCCGAAAAACGAAGGCGACAGTTGGCGGCCGTTTCCTAATTACAAATCAGCGGTGGCACCCAAAAAACGAGCGCAAAAAATATCCTTGCAACACAAAAAAAGGGAGAAAAGCAAAAAAATTTTTAGCTACTCTTTTTCTCCATTTTTTTACGGGTTTCTTGCAAGTTTCTGGGTCAACAATTATGCAAAATACTCTTTTCGCGGCGCAGACCGTCGCATTTATCTGTCCCCTTGGCTGTGGACCCTCAACAAAGAGCTGCGCCCCTTCCCAATGGGGGTCTGCGCGCATCCGTTTTGTAATTAGTTCGCTGCCCCACAACACTGGGAAAAGAGGGGACAAAACAAAACGCAAAGTCGCAAGAGAGTCGAAAACAGTTTCTAAACGAGACTTAAAGATTTAATTGCTTGAAATTTTGTTGAGTGCTTCGCCCGATTATAGCCCAATCCCTCCGGGCATGGCCTTGAATTCGACTAATGTGATTGTTTTCGCATTGGCAATTAGAAATTTTTACCCACAGTCTTAAAATAAAAATATCAGGAGATTTTCTATTCAACTTTGTTTAAGAAAAAAAGCTTAAAATGTTTTGTTACCCATGCATTAACTAATTGACATTCAAATTATATTTTACCATGAACCAACCCTTGCCCAAAAATGGCGAAACCAAAAACCGAGTTTTACTATTTACTTTTCACAAATAGTTTGACTCAAAATAACATTTAAGGGAGACCCAGTTCCTGAACACGAATAGCTTCGGTCAAATTTTGGATTTACTTACTATACGCAGTAGATGCCTACTTGGGTGTAGATAAAATTAGCCCACATCTATTTTATGAAAATACTTAAAACTTGTCATATTTTCAATTAAATTTTATTATTTTAAATTCTGAAAATATAAAACAAAGGCTAGAACAAAATGGTCACCAAAGGAAGTTCACGACACGTACCTAAAGGCAGGGAATTGTTTCGAGCCGTAAGCTCTGTGTTATTATTTTTGAAAATTATTTAAAGAACACGCAAACGTATGCACATACTTACATATATACACTGTTACTCTCTTGTGCTTATTCTCTGCGGAGAGCATTCAGTTGTCAGTTCTTCTTTGTATCGCATTCGCAAACGTTTTACTTGTTTATCTTAGCATCAGCACATAGGAGGAAACACTGGAAACACTGGAAAAGCTGTCTTATATATAGTTTATTATTATATTAGTAAAGTTAAGTTAAAGAATTATTTTTTAGCTATATTCAATTAAACTGATAAGATGACATTCAATTGTCTTCAGCACCTTCATGTTGACATACAAAAGGACTATTTAGCTGATTGCTTATAAAAACGTATTTACTTACATACTTACTTTTCCTCATGCTTTTATCTACAAAATGTTTGGTTCTCTTGACTGTACAATAGGTAATTTAATAGCCTTGTATTTTTTAGTTTTGCACTGCCTTGTTGCAAGCCAGTTTGCGGTCTTGACCAAAAAGTTGTGGCTGTTGTGCGGCAAGGGAATTTCGCCTGAAGTCCTCAGGTTCTAGCTTCGTTTGCGACTCGGCCTTATCAGTCAGCACTTTGGTGGCTCTGTGTGGATTGCCTACGGCAAGTGCAAGTGACATCATTAACTTTTTCTTGGCTATGAGACTGAGACTGTTGGGTTATATTCTGGTCTTGCAGCTTTTCCGTTGCACCTTACGCTTTGCCTGAAAATCACTAAAAATAAAACGTCTAACAAGTTTTCCGAAGCAGACGACCAGCTTGTGGTTGCTTGTTGCGGCTGCACTGTGCAGTTGATGTAGAGCCGAAGAACTTATACTCAACCCTAGCCAGAGCCTAGTAGACAGACGCCTTTGTTTCAGTTGAACGGCCGGGAGAGAGGGGGTCTTGGGGTGTTTATTGATTTGTATATTGAAACTGCATTACAAGTTGAGAGTTGTTTGGCCAAGTTTATTTGAACTTTTTTATTTGGTCTGGCCAATCTCTCACTTCATTTGCTTTTTGTTTTCTATAACATTTTGCTGGCCCCTCAATAGATCCGTTTACTTAATGCTATTTGTTGCACGTAAAGAGTTATTCATCAAACACACACGTACACACACACACACACACACACACACACAAGCATTCACCTAACTACTCAACGTATACTTAATATTTTGTGGGACCCTTTGAACGCTTCAGCTGTGACTTACCAAAGGAAAACTCTTCTAAATTTCTGCAAGCTACCAAAATGTAAATAAAATGAAGTGAAATGAATTTGTTAGCCCCGACTAAAAGCAAGCATTTTGCTGGCATAGAATCAGAATCCCCCCTCCCCAGCACAAAAAAAAGAGGAGAAATGCATACAATTTTACAAGAAATACGTTAAGAAAACTATTTGCCTCATGACAGAATTCAGGCTCGCCTGCTCTGCTGCTGCTTCTTCTGGCCAGCTCTGGCCCAGCCCGAAAAGCCAGTCAACGAGACATGATTTTGAACTTGTACGACAAACGGGCTGCCGTTGTACGAGTGGCATTTGCAGCTGACATGGAAATACCTAAATGCACACATACCCCACACAAGCATACTTACACACGCATATGTCGTGCGCTTGCGGCTCTTTTGGGCACTTGGGCACACAACCACGCCCACAATAATGCTGTGGGCCGGGCACACACTAGTTGACCTCGCCACTGCAACCACCCGCTTCTTAGTAGCCGCAACCTCATTCGCTGCCAGCCATACGCACAGTGGTCAAAATGAATGAAAATTCAGCAATGAATATAAATAAAAGTATTGAAATACTTAATTAATATATCACAACATTTGCGCCTATCTTACTACTGTAAGATCTTTTTTTACTGGAATTAGAAAATTCTCTTCTAATTTTTTAATATTTCCACACGAAACTTAAGCGGAATTTAATTGAATATATGAAGCTAAGACATCTTAGAAAATTGATTTAAGTGTGTCGAATTATTAATAGAAATCAAGCAGACTTCATTTGATGTTTTTCTCAAAATATTTTTCTCTCGACATATTCGAGAATTGAAAAACCTACCAATGGGGAATATAATTTAATTTGATTATCAAAGTAAAATATGTAAGCAAATATTGTAAATAACTTCAGAATTGAAAGTGGATATGTTAATGACATCTAGAAACGATTAGATTATTAGCTTATATTTATTTTATAATTTTATCGATCTGTTAGATAACTCCTTTGTTTATATTAAAATCTTATAAGTCTTTTATATTTTAAATTTCTCCGCTGCAATTGAGAGTTCTATATTTTAGTCACATTTTTTTGCTTTTATCCCATGGCATTCTCGTTATATCCACTCAGTTCCCTTGTCACACAATTTCATTTCTTGTTATGCACTCAAGAGGTCGTCGTCGAGATGCGTTTCTATCGTCGCCGCTGCATGATTACGCGAAAGTTCTGTCCCTCCATTCACACTCCTATCGCCGCTCACATATAGTTTACAAAACTGATGCCCCCATCCTCTGCTGACATTGGCCTGCTGCAGCATTTCTTGCTTATTTTTGTTGTGCCCAGCGGTGCTGCATTCCAAGGGGAACAGCGCAAATCCTTCGGTGTGTGCGTTGCCTAATCTGACATGGCTGCATATCGAGGTTAAAACTTGACAATAGTTCAACTCGACTTGCCGCACACTCCCATGTCTTTATTGTTCTTAGCCGCCTTTAGCCCGGGCTCTGCTCTGAGGTTACGTATACGCCGCGTTAACTTGCCGTTGTCATCGTCGGCAGCGGCAGCGGCTGTCCCTCGTATTCGCTGCCGGCTGTTCGCTTGCCAACCAAGCCAACCAATATGCAGACAGCTCTCGACCAGTGCCGCATGCACCACATCCGCCCGACCGCCCGCCTGCCCGTTCGTGCCATGAGCAGATCGTGACCCAAATTATTTGCACAAATACAAGTGCGTGCGGCGAATGTGTCTGTCTGTTGCCTGCAATCGCAAGTGTCTTCAAGTTGTGTGACATTCTTGTCTCAACCCCTACCACCCTGCCCCCCACCCCTGCAGCACTTTATCTGTGTAGAAATCGGCATTTGCCTGTGCGCAGATTTTCGAGGTTAATGCGTGCAAAACTTTGAAATTAGTAAATTTCCTTTCTTGCATTTGCAATGCTGCCAACTTGCCCAAATAACCTTCCCATGCGTCACAATCTCCTCGGCCCTGGGTCGACGTTGGCTGGATATAAGTGCATCTAATTTATTTGTATTTTGTGTTTGTTGGGTTACAGTGCGTATACGTGATGCCTGCTTTTTGCTACCGCCTCTGCTTACCGCCTCTGCTTACCAAAACGTTGCAAAACAAACAAAAAAGAAGAAGATGAACCATGAACAACAACAACATTGTAGGCGACACTGGCACTCGTTTAAATTAAAGTTTTTGACCCGAATTTATGTTAGAAGTTGATATTTTCTTAAGCATTAGTTCTTGTCTGAGCATAGTTCGCTGCTTCCGCTTGCCTTTGTGACCGACCGCCCAGCCCGACCCTGTACAATATTCTAAAAAGCAACATACGTGACAGTATTTTGTAATTTTGTGCGCCAGCGACGAAATGAGTTCATTCCGAGTTGCGTCTAAGGAAATGCACTTTTTGCTTACCACCTCCTCCTTTTCCTGCTCCTCCTTCAGCCAGACCATGACCACTCCTCCCCCCCTACCCCCTACCACCATCACCCTCTGTGAGACTTATGAAGCAGCTGAAAGTCTTTGTGTGCGACTTTGGTTGCAGTAATGGCAAAAGTAAATTCTCCAAAAATGTTCTCATGTCTGCGGCATTCTGTATGACCACGTGGCTGTTCTTGTTTTCAATTAAATTGGATTTGGAATTTGGCTGAGAAAGTGCCTCTTGCTCTTTGCCGTCTTACGACAAGCTAAAAGCTTTGTTGCATTTAATATTTTATTTATTCATACAAAAATCCTAATAGGGGCAACAAAATCCTCAAAATGGTTCATGAAAATACGCTGAAATAAAATGTACTTTTGAGCTCAGAATAGAATGCGTGTAGCAAAGATTTAACACAAGAAATTTCATGCTTAACTCTGCGGGCGAATTCCGACAAGTGAAAAACAAGTAAACAATGGAAATGAGAATAGTTTGGTATTTGATTTGAACATGATTTTAATTACATTTTTAATATTTAGTTTAAATGTTTCGACTGGCTGTATTATATTTATGTTTACAATTTTTGTTAAAATTTAGAGTTTATTTTATTTAATATAAATTGATAAAAATGCCATTTTTATACCCTGAAACCATTAAATTTGGGTAAGAACGGTATGTATGTATGTAACAGGCAGAAGGAAACATCTCCGACCCCATATAGTATATATATTCTTGATCAGCATCAATAGACGAGTCAATCTAGCCATGTCGGTCTGTCTGTCCGTCCGTCCGTATGTATGAAGGCAAGGATCTCAGAGCCTATAAGAGCTACAGACTTGAAATTTTAGATGTAGCTTCTCCTAGTGCCTGCGCAGATCGAGTTTGTCCGATAATCGATAACTTACTTCGTTTCCAAGCAATCGATAAAAATATATATCGATATCCCGTTTCTTGGGCAATTTTGGTAATTAATAAGAGCTAGAGTCACCAAACTTGACACATAGCTTTTACAATAGAATATATATATGCATTTAATGTTGGAAGAAGAGGGTTCAGGGTATCCCCTAGTCGGGAGCTCCCGACAAAAACCTCTTACTTGTTTTTATTGGTGGTGTGGTTGTTGAGTAGAGCCGACAGCAAGTCATGCGGTCAGTTGCGAGCTCGAACCCTGGCAAGGGAACTTTTTTGTAAATTTATTTGGTTTTGGAATAAGAGGGCTTAGGCTATTCCCTCCCGACTAGAACCTCTCACTTGTTATGTTTAGATTATAACAAGCGTCGGTTTTTTCTGGTGAGATCGGATATATTGTTTTTTTATATAAATTTTTTTGTTATTTTTATTTAGTGTAGAATCTGGACAATCATTAATTATCCCTTAACAACACATGAAAGGGAAATTTTATTTAGAGCCGAGCCCCATAACGTAGTATGAGGATTTAAAATACGGCTGGTCTTACTGTCGCCCAATCGTCCTGGCGAAACCTTGCTCAATTGAGTCGCCTTAAAGATCGAACAGGGAGTAGTCCTCTTGCGAGCCGGCTGCGGTGTGTCACTAATCTGTCGCTTTATCTGATTCGGATATATATTAAGATTAAATGCAGAAAAAGGACTTAAATTAAAGAATACTAATTTTCGTATAGCATACTTATTAGGGCTCACCTTTTAGACTAGACAAACTTCAAGCTTGCAACTTTTAATAGCATACTTTTGGCGGCAATTTAGTTCAAATTTACAAACATTAAAAGCATACAATTTTCATAGCATACTTTGTAGGGCATCTCAACCATTTTTTGTATAGCTTAAAATAATAAATGCATATATTTAGAACAAAGAGCAGTAAGTTTTCATGCCATGCAGACCAATTCAAACTAAATAGAAAGCCAACAGAATAAGAAGCCAACAAAAATGAGCTAAATATGCAGACAACAAGGAGAAGCTACTTAATAATCATGAAAATAAGAAAAATTTGCTCAACTACTTAAATATTGATTGGCATGAAAATTGCGGGGTCTGCTTTTGTGCAACTGTAATTAGATTTCGCTTTCTGTTCAACAGATTGTAAGTAGCACGTTTAAGACTAACAGTATCTTATCTGGGCGCGTAATTAAACAGCCAGCGGGCGGATTGGCTGTGGGTCGTGCGCCCAAGCAGCCTCGCAAATTGTTCAAAATGAGTTAGTCAAACAAGGCGCAAGGCCATGCCGCCGGCAACATTGCATACAGAAATGAAAGCATAAGCAAAAATGGAAAAATATATATTCTGAAAAAAACGAAGAAAACTCGTAAGCTTATGTTGAAATTTATGTACCCTACATTGTAATTATATACTTATATGAAGGGTACTAAAATTTGACTGTAAAATAATAATGCTTTGTGGAAAATGGTAATTATATCCTGATCAAATTTTTAATCTATATAATTTTTTTTTTCTATATATTAGTTGCGAATATAAATAAAAAGAAATCAAGTTAATATCTAAAGATATAAAAGACGTACATAGTATAGTATAGTAATCAGATCTGAACTATAAATATATCTGTTTAGTTAATGCGATTTCAAATCTAGCTCTCCTTCATCAAAAACTAATAATATTCAAGGATTAAAGGGTATAAAAAATATAAATGCTAGGCAATGTGATGAAAAGGGCATGAATGGGGATTTAGGGAGCAGTGGACTTGGCCATGCTCATGAGTATATGCCTGTGTCTGTGTGCGTGTGTGCCTGTGTGTGTGTACATTAGAGTGGACAACTATGTGCGCAGCGTGTTGGTTGGTGGCGAGCGCCGCGTGCTAATTATGATGAAAGATTTCTGCATCTTTTAGCGTTAATCCATTTGGAAAATTAGAAATGAAAATTTAATGAAATTTCCACCAACTTTGCCTCACACTTTTTTCATTCATCGCCAGGCAATTAGCGGGTCGCCCTTTAAGGCGACCAAAAGCAGACACTAATAATTGAATGGTGCCCAAACTAAAGACGGAGTGGGTAAAAGTTATTGGCAAAAAAAAGTTCACAACTATTGACAGAGAAGCTATTGATGTTGCCAGCTGGTTGCAGTTATCGAGAGCCCTGAGTGCAAAGTTCTTGTTGACAGTGTGTCGATGTGTATCTTCGACTGCTTCTTCTTTTTCTTCTTCTTTAACTTCTGGGGTTGCCAAACATTTATAATGTCATCAGTCATTCATTAGGTTTTATGAAGTAAAATGCTTCTAAAGCGAACATTAATTTCGCCCAACAGCCGGCAATTAACGCGACTTTGTTGTCGGTGCCCAGCATTTGCCCAGGGGCAACGCGCCGGCACGCCTCCTGCTCCTTGGAGACACGCAGTTGCTTTATAACACGTTTTTAATTACCCGTTTTGCAGCGGGCCAACAATATGGCAGTCTAACAATACCGGCAATAAACGAGTGCGACTTGAAAACAATTAAAAATGTCGTAATTGTCGCATTAATGTTTTTCTGATAACATTTTTGCACTTGGCACGCGGCCAGATCCCGAACCCAGACAGAGTTCTAATTGCAACAGAAATTACCAAAAAGAAATGTCAATAAAAATTTAATGAAAGCAACTGAAAAATATATTTTTATAGACAGTTATCATTCATTCCTCTATCTCTCTCTCTCTCTCTCTCTCTCTCTCTCTCTCTCTCTCTCTCTCTCTCTCTCTCTCTCTCTCTGGTTTTCCCTTCCCCTATTTATGCAAAACTAATAAAAAGACAAGCAGAGAGTAAAATTTATCCAAAGTTTTGTTTTTTCCCATTTTTGGTCAAACATGTTTCGTGGTCATAAAACATGGCCGGGGCTGTACCTAATGACCTAGCCGGTGCCCAGCGTACTAGCCTTGAATCATTAAACACACTTGTGCCTCCCAATGTGAATACTCGTTCCAACCCCCCCCCCCTCCCCCCCTCCCACCGTATCCGCGAAACTAAATCAAGGCAAATAGTTGCGAGCTTGGCCTGAAACGCATGCGACTAAGTGCGTAAAATATTATTAATAAATTATTTTAGGAATAAATATATAGTTTAACTAGTATCTAGAGAGATATCTTATATTATTCTAGATTCCTATATTTGGCCTAAATTTATTTTACGTGTAAACAAGGCAAAATGGCAGCCTGTTATGTTTTCTTTAAAGTTATTACAGTGTTGTAAAGTGTCAATATTTTTTTTTTTATTTTATTTTAATTTATTACTGGTCGACAAAACGAGTGTCTTTCTCATTATTCAATAGTTTATAGATAATGGAATTATATGCTAAAAGCCTCGTTAAGGAACACAAATTTCGAAATAGCATCACCGTCCTATGGAGGTGTTATATTAATGAACAGTGTTGTTAAGTATGCCTTTTTGTAAATTCCTTTTTAATAGTGTTGCAAAACTTTCTTCTAAATAATGCTCTTTTTACACATTATACAAATATTTCTCTATATATTTTTGAGTCTGCACAATTCGCTTAAAACAGTGTTGCCTAATATTTTACCTCCTGATTTCCCTTTGAATAGTGCTGGAAAACATGTTCTTGCTGATAAATGATATTCAGATACATTAAAAATATATACTGCACATTTGGTTACCTCTTGCCAAACTTCTTTATATCCTTATCGTTAACATTAACAAACACCAACTTTTGTGTCCCTCTCCCCCTGGCCATAACCGTAACAAAGATACATATTTCAATCTTAATGAAAATGGTTACAATTCAGAGTTGGCTTCAATAAACAACATTTTCTTACTACCGGTGCTGCTGTTAATGTAATTACCGCAGCATTTTTCTTCAGCTTACAATGCACACACACGCACACTCCCACACACGCACGCACACACACAGGCATATGCAACCCCTGTTCACTGACATCCTCTCACAGGACGAGCCGTTACTGACAGACTGGCCGGCACGAAACTCGTTCAATTGCCGCAATGGACTTATCAGCCAATGGGCGTACGCTCGCCCCTCTTGACCTGCCTGGCTGTCTATGTGTTATAGTGCCATATTAAGCATGTGCGTGCCTTTACGTATACTCATTAAAATTGACCAGCCATTATTACAGGAACGTGCCTTCCTTCCTGAGTAATTTATTCGACTTCTTTGATGTGCGACACACGGAGGTGTGACTTCTGTTCCTGAGGCGTTACTTCCAGCAGCCACTGTGTCTATGAATGCTTTAATAGCCGACACTCTATTATATTGCTGATAACACTTTATTCATTTAACATTTACAGCATGTGTTATGTTTCGCATCTCTCAAAATGCACTGGAATAAGAATTATTATTATTATAGGCAGAAATATTTTGACGTGATTTCTGTTAGGAAATATGTAATATTTATAAAAATATAAAGATAGAAGTAAATAACTATTCAACTGCAATAAAAATGGGATTCGTTAATCTTTGTTTGGAATAAAATCAGTTGGACGAACTTTTATATTTGTAGGGCTTGTATTTATTTAAGATATTTTTTACTTATTGCTGGAATTGCGAAAACAGCTCACATTTCAGAGCACCTATATCAGCATTGACATATCTGCATTCAGTGCCATTGAAATTTTATAAATCATGTGCAGATTTACTTTTTTCTTTCCATATATCTTTTATTTTGGGCTGTTCCTCTATAGCAGACACACATACACACAACTACATAGACATGCATGCTGTGGGGCTGCGCGCTTATGGAAGAGGCGAAAAGCCACAAAACACATTCATCAAATCCGCAGAGTCATTCATCATGGGTAATATATTTGACATTGTCAGTGATGGATAAATACAACGTAGTACCATACGGCGAGCGGCCCACTGTGCCAGCCAAAAGCAACAACAACAGCAACAGAATCAACAGCAACAACAATGGACAATGGCAAAAACAAACTACAAGTGAGGGATAAGATATTCCGCAACATGAGCTGCCCCGGAAGCATATCATCTACATGTTAAGCTCGAATTTTGCGTTTCGTTGCATGAAAATTGCCTTTTAATTGATTTTTTTCTTTCTTTCAGGTTTTTCGGAAATCCATGGTCGCAGGTGAATTGTACAAGTTCAAAGTAGGGGTAGTCTAGCATATGCAATCGAATGATATATTTTTTTAGTGGCTCAGATGTCATACGAAAATAAATAAATAAGGTTAGTTTACAGTTTGTGGAAAATGTTTTGGGATATTTTTTGGAATATGAAATATTAACGTCTTAATTGAAGGTTTTAAATAAATATGAAATATTTCTATTACTAGAATGTTAGTCAAATATTAAAAACTATTAAAAACGTTTGAAAATATTTCAGTGTATCAAAAAAATAAAAATTTTTCATTTTGTCGTAGCCTTCAGTAGTATTTATTATTTATTTATTTCACTTTATTACTTTTTCTTCGTCAGCTATCGATAGACAGCTCTCTATGGAGTTGTCAATAGATAAATAAGTAATAGATAGAGCCTTATACTATTAGTAGTTATTTAGTATTTTAACATTCCTTATGTAGAGGGTAATACTCTCGGTGTGCCCTCCACGAGTTACAATATCTGTCGCACCCAAACTAACCTTACCTCAAAGTTGTTAACATTTGTGCCATAAATGGAGCTGCCAGGCTCTGTTGAAATGCAAATATGTACATTCTGTTTTGTGGCCAAATCATCAATATGAAGACGTCAACTTTTGTGAAAATATCAAAAGTATCTTCAAAACTCTTATCCAAGACCTTTGATGCCATAAAAACGTTTTCATTTGGAATAAATGAATATAAATAAACGTTTTATATGTGAGTTCTCGTTTAGTTTTCTGCTGATATAGATTTCTGTCATGTTTGGCTAAATAGTTTTGCTGTGTAGCTAAATTGTTATTAATGGGCAGCGCCCATATGAAGTGACCAATTCGGTTCATTTTCCCAGTTCCCAGTGCCCAGTTCTGTATTTCAATTTCCGGCAGCTTTTCGTGTTAAGTTGCCATTTGGTGACAGGCAAAGAGCAGCAAATGGAAATGTGGAGTGGGGAAAAAACTTTTGAAATAACTTCAAATGCGCGCGCAAAACGGGGAAAAAAAGAAAAGCGACAGAAAACGGCATAAAGAAAATTGTGGAAAGCGCTGCCGAGTCTAAGAACAAGCAAACTGTTTTTGTGCTTTTAGTAGGCAACTAAGCGCGAAATTCGATTCGCATTTTTGGGGCTGGGCGGGAGGATGTGGCCGTGCCAGAGACTGTCCAAAGGCCTCTGCGCCAGCACATTCATCGCTCTGCTAGTACATTTTTTGCCACAATTTCTGTGGACCATTTTAACTTTTTTTCTTTCGCTTGTTTCCTTGCCTTGAAGACGCGCTGCCACATTAATTTCACTTCTTATAAATCTCGTAAGATTTTTTTTTTGCTGCCTGCGACCGAGTTTGAGGCTGTACATAAATTATTCGAAATTAAAGCCCATCCGATGCTGCTTTAAAGTCTCGCTTAAAACTCATATATCATCTCTTATCAGCTCAACTAGAAAACGTTGAACTGCCTTTGCTCTGCCTTGTTTTCAATTTGTGTCAATATTTTAATCGCTTTCGATTAATTTCGATTGAATGCTTCATTTTTCAAAATGCTGAATTTGTTTGCTCCTCGATGCGCCGCAAATATTGACAAAGATGTAATTTAGGCAATTTTTTTCAATTACATTAGAATTACATATATTAGTACAAGTACTCTGTATTGTGAAATATATTGGGATAATGTGATATACGTCTGGACATGTTTACAAATTCCTTGCGGGGCTACTAAATGCCTCTGTTAGGATACCGATTAATATCGATCGTATCGATTGTTTTCTCTTCGATGATTATCAGGTCCATGGGATTGACGCAATGAAAAATCTGCAAAAATATTAAAACATGCCTATGGTTAATTTAAAGCTGGCTTTTAGGAACGTCTCTTGGGCTACATTTATAACATCGATAATATAGAAAGTTTCTATTATTGTTAAGCCCATGGAAATGGAACAATGACAAATTTGCACATATATCCAGAACATGGATATGGTTAATCTAGGGCATACTTTTAGAAGCTCTTGTTGGGAAAACTCAGCGAATATGAATATTATATATTCATAATTGACAAAAGTATATCAAAAACTTTTTGCTTGAATCGCCCTGAATTCTATGGGGACGATTTAAGAGAATTTGCTGTTATGGATGTATAGTATATACGACAAGATTTCGATGGCATTTTCTGCGCTTTTCGGTATGTCGATTTTTTCTAGGATAGTCATCACTCATTTTACAACATATCATCGCACATTGAAGAAGCTTCTATTTCTGAAGTAGCTCTTGCAGTAAAATCTATCGTATGGTATTTTTTCAATTATTTATAACTCCTTGAAATAAGCTTTGCGCTGAAATATCGATTCATTTATCCGAAAAAAAAAATGCAATTCGCTGTTAGCTAATAAAATTAAAAAAGTATATTCAGTTAAATAAATTGGTTAAGGGCTATAAGAATAATGGTAAATAAAATGCGACAAAATGTAATGAAAACAAACAAAACTATAAATTCGAACTAACCCATAAAACTTTATTGGCAAAACATTTACTGAGCACATAAATATGAAAGTTTTATGCTTTTTGTTTTTGTTTCTCTGTTATGTAAAGTATATAGTTAATAAAGTTATATACATACATTTAATCATGCTAAAAGCCAAACTACGCTACTTGCCTGAAGGCTAACTATAAATTTGTGTTTAACTACCTTTGATTTTGTGCTGGCTTATTAAAGATAATTTTTTCAGCTAAGCATGAAAATAATTTATTTGATTCAAAAAATACTTGCATTTATTTGATTTGTGCTCAGAGTAAATGTCAATCAAATTTTTTATTTATTTCATTCCGAATTGCGGTCGAGTGTTAGCCAAAGCTGTTGCAAACAACAACTTATAAAATGCAACAAAAATATAAAAGAGCTGAAATTTGTTGCACAAGAAACTCAAGCTTTTAATGACAGAGCAACAGCAACAAGCTCAGGCTACATAACTCTGATAAATTAAACGAGAAAGAAAGGGTATTATCCTCATGACGAAGATCTAATGGGTATTCCGCAAGGGTTGCGGACCCAACATTTTTTAATGCTTATAGTGCTTTGCTCGTATCTGAGAAGCACAGGGAAAATAGCTAATGCCGAGTTTGGTCAAAATATCTTGATAAACAAAACAGGTTTTTAATCAAAAACCTACTTCTCGACCGAACGTTCCTATGGCAGATATATGATATGGTAGTCCGATGTAAATAAGATTTTGCAAAAATGAAGGCAGCATAGTAAAATCTTTAAATGCCGTGTTTAATCAAAATATCTTGAATGACAAAAAAGTTTTCCATACAACAGCTTAATTTTCGACCGATCGTTCCTATGGCAGCTATATGATATAGTGTAACGATCATAAATGGACTTTGCATTTATATGAAGAGCATAGTAAAACTAATAAATGCCGATTTTGGTCAAGTTATCTTGATAAACAAAATGTGTTTCATACAACTCACTTTTCCTATGTCAGTTATATTGTATAGTCATGCGATCTTAACAAGATTTTGCATATATATTAGGAGTATAGTAAAACTAATAAATGCCAAGTGGGGTTAAGGTATCTTGAAAAATAAAATGTTTTTTCATACAACAACTTAACTTTCGATCGATCGTTCCTATGGCAGCTATATGATATATGGGTCCGATCCAGCTGATCTTGGCATATGTGCTGCGTGCAACAGAAAGAGGGACTTCTGCAAAGTTTCATAAAGATAGTTTTAAGACTGAGAGACTAGTTCGCATAGAAACAGACAGATGGTTAGACGGACATGGTTGTATCGACTCGGCTGTTGATACTGATCAAGAATATATGTATATATTTTATGGGGTCGGAGATGTCTCCTTCTATGCGTTACACATTTCACGACAAAATTATAATCACCTCTGCAAGGGTATAAAAAATTAGAAAATAAAATGTTAACTATTATATTAACTATCAATAAATTTGGGATTGGCATGTAAGGGCTTATTAAATCGAGAAACGTTTGGGTAAATATATAAATAAAATTAAAACTTTATTAAATTGCCTATTGATTCTTAAATCTTAATACAGGAGTTTTATGAATATTATGTAAAGAAAACTCAGTTGAAAATCTCTTTAGGTAATATTTTGCTTAATACGGATGAAAAAACATTTAAGTGAAAAGTTAGTAGCCTTTTATTATCTTCTCTTTAGCCATTACTTCACAACTTGAATGTTGAATTCTCTGTTTCCCCTTAGATCAGCTGATCAAGTAGAAGTTCAATGCATTGTATTGTTAATGATAAAATGAATTATCAAAGATATTTTATTTCTGACAAGCTTAACTTCGCACTTAGCTAATTGCCATATTGATTTTCGTGTTGTCTTTCAAATTTACATGTGTTTTAATTAAGGAACCAAAACGAGCCCCCAAAAATAGCAACACAAATAAGCAGACGAAGAAGAAGATGCTGCTGCTGCAGAGAACTACCTCAACAATTAAGCTAAAACGGTTCTCTGTGGTTTTCGGTGACCGTAATTATAAGTTAAGCTGCTATTAATTATGGCGCCTAATAGAGCTCGGCGCCGACGGGTAGGAGGCGTGTTCTGTGTGTAGCAGCAGACCCCACATACACTCACATATGCTTAACCTCAATGTCAGACAGACACACGCAGACACGCACACACACACATACACATAGACAGCTATCGCTGACATCAGCAAAATTTATCTGGCAATAGGCTAATCTCTCTGCCAGGTTAAAGTCGAGTCGCTTCCGCCCGTCGCGCGCAAGCACCAGAAACACGACCCAAAATGAAATCCAAATTAATTTGCCAATAGCGTAAGTTTTATATCAAATTTGCATGTCACTCACACACACACCCCCCCCCCCCCCCACACACACACACACACACAGACACAGACACACATCCCACTCACTCACCGACATACACCCACACAACCACGCACACGTACAACTATTGTTGCTAATTAGCAATAAATTTGAATATATGCATCAATTGTAAATACCTGTTAAACGATTTGTTCGAACTCCACTTTGAAATATTGTTGCTGATGTGTGCAACACTATTTATGGTCCACTTGATACAATATTAAATCAATATTGGGGCTAATCAGCTCTTGCCAAATGCTAGTTAGTCTCCAATGTGGTTGGATGAACACATTGTGCTTAAGGCTAGCGACGTAAGTCCGAAGTTACGATCGATAATTAACGTAAGATAAGAATATCGCTGTTGTGATATATTCGGAGGCGGCTTATCGATTACCAATAATTACAATAGCTGCCAGAAATCGAATCCTTTAAAGCATAAAGTAAAGTAAGAATTCTTTTCATATTTTATATTCTCTATATCTTTATTTTTACATTTAACTCTATAAGTCGTTTGAGTTAAATTATTCTAGAATAAATAAAGTTTAAAGCTTCTAGCATCAATAGTTTCCTTTTCAATTCCAGCATCGATACAGCCCGCTTATTCATATCGATAAGTGCATGGCTTAAAACTAGCACTTTATCAATTGTTACAACATATTCAGTTTAAAAGCCTCTTCCGAAACATGTATCTTGACGAATGTTCATTGAAGAAGATTTCATCCTTTAGTACCGAGAGTTACAAGATAGCTGGGAAGAGTCTTTGTTTGCCTAGGGATGTTCTACGAATACAGCAAAAGGCTAAAATCTTTGAGCTCTGTTTTGTTGCCTGGTTGTCTGTTAAGGAAGCTGGCTGTGTGGTTCCCCAAGTCGCTTTTCGAGATTAAAAGGAGACCAGTTTTTGATCAATACCCATAACATAAATACCTTAGTACTGTAAAACAGACTATAAATATTGATGATATTAACTTTCTCTTTTAAGAATCGAGCAACTTACATCGAATATCGAGTTAAACTCAATACGAAAAACTGTAGCGAAAATCGATATATCGATGTTTGGTTAAAGCACTAGCAATAAACACCTTACGAGCTGAAATAGCGGGCAATTTTGAAAGTAATCAAGCATATAGTAAAACAGGAGAAGCAGCTGTTCTCTTTGTCTGAGAAAAAGTCGCATAAATCAATTTGAAATGAAATGTACACTTCATGTACTTGCTGTCTTTGTTTCGCATACTTCCAGAAACGCGGCTTCGCTTCTGCCTTGCTTTCAGCCCCCGCCCAACCATTGCCACACAGTGTATCTGCACAGCTCTACATAAATTTTCCGCGCAAATCTGCATAAAATCAACGCTAACAAGCTCCATCCACAGAAAGCCAGCCGAACATCTTTGCAAGCGTTTCCGTCTGGCCGAGCTGCTCCTTTGCGGCCCTGGAGGCGGGCGTGGGCCGCATATCTCTTACAACTCGGTACAATGTTCCCATGTTGCAATCTCTCCGAGTGCTTGTCGACTAAAAGTTAGAAAAAGCAGCTATACAATCTATTCATTTGACAGAACAATACAAAAACATGAATTTACGAGTGCCAACTGAAAAGAGCTCTCCAAGGCTTAGGCTAAGCACAATCATAAAAAAAATGCAAACGTGGTTTAAAGAAAAGATATAGTTATATTTGGTACAACTATCGGGTTCTCCAAAATGTTGCCACATATTAAACATTTGCTAGAAAATTTCTTAAAGAAATTCGATCCGATTAGTTCGAATGCCTATCGTATAGCATATCAAGGTTGGGATATATATATGTGAAATTATTAATGCAAAACCATATTAACGAAAACGTTTTCTTGAACATGGCAAAATGTGTACTATGTACAAAATGTAAGATTTGTTGAGTATATTCGAAACGGGCTTTTAGAAAATCTTGAATTCCCGCACAATTTTGTATAAGGTTGTACGTGATCACCTGAATTTACTCGAGCATCAAGTGATATTCTGTCTATTTATTTACATTTTTAAATACAAACTGAATACTCTGCGATTCCATTAGCAAGTTATCGGTAAAATATGCAGTGTTCTCTTCAAAGGTCTAATAATACGGCCTCGAAGTAGGGGCTTTACTTAATTGATTCTTAGTAAAATTTAAAAATTTGTTTAAGAAACCTTCAGCCTTCGCTGTTATAAAAGCTATTGATGGCAATGATATATATTTTTTTATTACATTGATATCGATAACTCGGGTCAAATACCAACATTCCTTGCAAATGTGAAAAATGTTACGTTCCCAAAATATATAAGAAATGTTGAAAGTGAAATGAGGCTATACGATTTTGTGTGATGAATATAAAATAAAGCAGGGCCAATCAGCTGCTAGCCTAAACATTATGCGAGCAGCAACAAAACCAAGCGATTCCAGTAGATACAAATTACGGCGTCACTTTCAGTTGGCAATCGAATGGGTTGAAACTTGTGGAATCGACTAAGTCTAGGTGAGACGGGGGACAAACACTAATTGGCAATCAGGCTGAGCTGTCAGGCGGGCAGGCCGCTTACAGGCCATTGAACATATACAACATTTTGCGAGCTGACCAATCTATCGAATGGCGAGAGTGTGGTGGGTGAAGGACTACGGACTGTTGACATGGAAACTGACTTAACTTTGGCATGAAGCACTGTTTAACACAAACTTTGCAGCCAAGTTTACGACCATATATTCAGCAGTCGTAAACTTAGACCGGGCAGGCGGATGCCCACTGGCATAGGTCAGTCGCCCCCTGCATATGCATATATAATAGGCAAATCCAATTTGAAGACTGTGCAGCCACAAGCTACATCTACATCGCTTCATGGATAACAAGCTACTTTATGTTTATGTAAATGTCGAGAAATACAACAGCATCCGGAGTGCAAAATATGATCAGCGCACGTTAAGAAGCCATTTCGGAGACTTCATAAACTTTAAAATGTTGAAACTGGGCGAATCTACGTATATAAAACTGTCAGAACTACAAACAAATTCCATTTGTAGTCAAACACAAGATCCGACTGTCAGCAGTGCTGTCTTTATGGGTATGATAACACTCACATGCCGCCAGTGTTGTAAAATTTGCAGTGTAAAGTTTGCAACAACAGGCATCTCACTAAGAAGTATGTTACTAAAAAAAAACTCCTAGTTGCAATTTTCTTCGCCAATATCTAAAGTTTATTTAATGAAGTTATTCATTATATATGAATATATCTATGCGTATATATATTCCCTTTTATAGAACTATCAAATAGTGTTGATAATCCACTCACAAAACGCATCTCAGCCCACATAGCTCACAGGCCGCTTTCAGTTAAATCAATGCAGTCACAATAATCAATATTCCAACTGAAAAAAGAGTATGGAGTATTAGTATTTATAGAGAAACATTTGCATGCATCATACCATAGTTCGTCCTGGGCATATGGAACATGGATACGATGCTCAAATGTGTGACACATTCAACAATATACGTGTGCACACACATGCGACCACGACATTCCTTGGCACGACCCATGCTAGTTCTGTTGCTCTTTTGTGTTGATGACTTTGGCATAGTCGCAGTGCTGTGCTTTGCTTGAGTGTTGTCTGTTGCTTTCTTATTGTCTGGATTCACAGTTACATTAATATTCAAAATAAAACAAAAACTGAAAATTCAAAACAAACAAAAATTAGCTGATAAATTCTGATATTAGAAATTGACAGAGATTCCGCACTCGTACACTTCGACTCCAAGTCTACCAAGCTCAAAACAAGTTATCGATAACTAAATGACTTTTGAAACGTAACATTTCATCCACAGCTAACCGCTGCTGGGAAACAGTAGAAATGAAACATTTTCAGTTGTGAGTTAAGCTTATAATCGAATAATTTACAAATTACTTAGATTGAACTTAATTTCTACGCGTGTGTCTGGAATTGACATATTTAAATGAATGCTTGCATATTTTGATTATAATGAAGGGCTTCTTTTTCGGGTCAATCGAATAGGATCAGGTGATTATCTATGACAACTTCAGCAATTGAACGCGACGGACTTGATTTGGTTTTCAACTCATTATTAAAACTGGGCACGTGTCAGCTACACAATCGCAAATCATTAAAGTAGTCGTTTACGGGGTTTACATTGCCATTATTTACACTGCAGTGCTCTCTATTCTAGCTAACGTTTGTTAGCAGCTAGAAAAGGTTGATCTTTTAAGGTGATTTCGCCCATTGATGCTCTGTTATATGCAGCCATTTAACATTGAGTGTTGTCAATTCAGCTCCTTTCTAGTTGAGTTGACTGTTTTTAGAAGTCGGCAGCTAGAAACATTTGAAATTTTAAGCTGTTTTTTGGCATCTCTATGAGCATGGTTTGTGCTCAGAGAGCAAATTAAGCAATTTACAGTTATTTTCAACTTTAGCTGCAGCTGCTTTCGACTACCGGCTGCAGCTACTCCAAAAAGCGCTAACTACACACCATTGGTTGAAACGTCATAGATTCCGTTATGTTAGGTGCGTATCCGGCGCTCTGCACGTGGGAGCAGCAGCTTTGATCGTTATCTACTTTTGTTGTTGTTGCGGACTAAGCGAAGCCGCGAGCCTAATTAGATTGCCTTTAGTATGTGTGCGTCTGTCATGTTTATCGAATGTTTTCTCCGCGCATGTGTATTTAGTTGGTTACTTATAAATAGATTAAATATTTAGTTGAAATGTTGCTAAATGCGTTTAGTTCGACTCTTGAGTATTTGCCACATACGGAGAGAGAGAGAGAGAGAGAGAGAGAGAGAGAGAGAGAGAGAGAGTAAAAAAGGGCGCAAGAGAGCTGTTTGGCGTGCTTTTGCATATGCACATGCACATATGTATGTAGTTATATAATTATATCCATTCATACAGATGTACATATATACATACATGAAGGTATATATAAAATCGCGTTTCCGACAACGGTAACACGCCCAGCAAATACAAATAAAATTGTTTTATTTTCAAAGGGGTGCACTTAAAAATATTACGGTGAACCCTGAATATGGGGTTTTCAATTAAATGACGGGTACTTATCACAATTGGCATTGCCCAATTTGCAATATTTTAATTAGCTCGCTAAGTTTTAGCTCACATTTACTGCGAATATGTTCAAAATTGAATTGTCACGATTGAATGCGTATGCCACGCCCCCTGCTGTGCATAAAGGGTACTCAAAGTCGCAGGCTAAATAAAACGCGATTTGTTTGGGTTCCATTGGCACAGCTTAAATCGGGAACTCTTCGTTTTGTGGGCCATTGCGGATGTGGATGTTTGCTCTGCCGGCCTTGGCCAGAATTTACCCGGGCCGATCCCTTGCTGATGGAGCTAACCAATGGAAAGCTGCGTGGCAAGGACAATGGCGCTTATTACAGCTATGAGTCCATACCCTACGCGAAATCCCGGCAGACCCCGCAGCCGTACAACCGCCAGTGGACGGAGACCTTTGATGCCATTCAGTCGCCCGAGTTTTATTTGGAGCGGAGTCTGTATAAAGACGGGGCGGATAAGTTGTTTGGCAAGGAGGAATGCGTCTACAGGCAGTCGGAGCAGTTTTCGGCGGGGCAGAGGAGAACGGGCATGAATACACCATGTCCATGGGAAACATCATTATGGTCAAGATCAGCTATCGTGTGGGACCGCAGGGTTTTTTAAACGCCGGCGATGCGTATTTGCCGTGCAACTGTGGTCTAAAGGATCAGCGATTGGCTCTGCATTGGACTAAACAGGATATCGCCAGCTTCGGCGGAGAGCCGAGGGTTTGATCAAGGCGGCGGCTTCACTGAGTGGAAATGCATTGGATCTCTGGGCGCAACAGCCTTATGAACGCCTTTGAGCTAGGTTATGTTTTGGACTGTCTATGGACCTGTTGTGGAGGCTCCCAACACGGTGGAGCCTTTTTTCACTCAATAGCCCGAAGAGATTATGGCGAGCTTCAGCTATTCGGGTTTTCCCTGACTGCTGCCTTATAGTGCCGATGAGGAGGCTTTAATACAGCGCTTTTCCTGGAAAAACAGCCTAATGGGAACAAGCAAATCAAGGGGTTAAACACGCGCTGTTACCAGATCTCTTATTCTATCGCACCACAAAGAACACATTGGAGGAGCTCAGAAACTGAAGCAGCAATATCTGGAAAATCGTCACTTCAGCTCGGACAGCTATTGGGATATGCTGCGCATGTTCACGGATCCTTTGTTGAAGAATAGAGAGTTAAAATCCGCTCTACTCCTACGTGTGCGACAATCCAGCCAATTCGGGCATATGAAACTGGCCAAACAAATATATCTAGCTTCTTATGTCTAACTAACCGGAAATTGCTTTACAGGCACAGTACATTGCGACGGTCTCTTTCTCATCGTCAGCAAATCGCAGCATCCAATGCTCCGCACGGATGAGAAAGTCATATCTAAAAATTTGCTGCAAATAATTGTGGGCTATGTAACTGTGAATTTTCAGATAGTGCGGTCCAAGGCAAGGTGGAGTTGGTTTCCATTACACGGGAAGGTGGGGAAACTTTCTTAGGGCCTTTGGCAGAGGTTACATATTTTTTAAGGGATTAAAGTTGCGACACATATATAAATCCCGAAGTTGACAAAATCAGCACTTCTTGAGTAGCTTGTTTTTTGAAGGAGTTCGAGAAATTCATCAAGCTGATGGATAGATTATAAACAGTTTGTTGTCAGATTTATTACGTACAAAACGGGCTCTTTTTATGACTGTTAAGTGTAAGGGAAAGTCCCGAAAGTGCAATTCAAAAGAGAAGTATACGAAATACAAGAGAAGAAATACAATCTTCATAAAAACTCGTAAATATAAGCAATTACTCGGCCTTTTACGACATCATACTTTTTGGCTGAAACTGAAGCTGGAGCTGGAGCTGGAGCAGAAGCGAATGGTGCGGTTACTCAATCAATATTGGATTTTAGCACAATCAGAGACACAGACAAAAAATAGAGTGGGAGGAGGAGGAGGATGAGGGAGGGAGTGTGTGGCAGGAACTTATTGAATATGTTGGCGGTTTGTTTGCTGGCCAAACACGAGACGCAGGACAACGAATATAAGCAGAAGCCAACGAGAAAACAAATAGCCTAGATGTACAAATAAATTAAATTAAAACGTATACAAACATAAATTATTTAGAGATAATGTACTGGCCCAGTCGAACGCCGAGCAGCGAATGCCAAAAATCCAGAGCCTAGCAGAGCTCTGGAGAGCTACTAACAATAAGCAGACGGCTCCACAAGCCACAATAAATGCAATAAAAGTAAATTCAATTGGCGGCCATAACGAGAACGAAAATGAAAATGAAAATAAACGAAATGGGGAAGGAATCGGAGAGACCAACAGCCAGAAGTCAGCCGCAAACAAAGACAAATAAGCGGAGCAGCTCCAGAAACGAATTTCGTATAAATCAGCCAAAAATGAAAAGTCAGACCGAAACCGAAACTGAGACAGAAACAGAAACAGAAACTTGGCCAAAGCGGGCACCTAAATTGAAGAAATATGTTTTGGCCCTTTATTTGTGTGCCTCGCTTACATTCTGGTTTATTTTCTGGTCCGTGGGAGTGCGCCTTCTGCCCCTTCAACCCGCTGCAGCATTCACCTGAGCACAGCTGCAGGAATGCACAAGAATTCATGAAATTGGCAAAAATGTGTTGGCGTAATTAAATCCCAAAAAGCCAGCAAAGCGCAAAATGAGTATACAATCAAAAATACACAATAGGTAAATACTTAAAAATCAAATAAGAAAGTTTCCAAGTATATTTGAAGGTTGCCCGATTTTCTTGAATTTCGCAAACAAAACTAAGCGTCGAAATATATTTTTCGAATTCTTTACGCATATTTTGGTTGAGCTTACAACGAAATCAGCTTACTTGTAATACCCTGTAATCATAGAAGGGCTTGTGAGGTATATATTTACGTATGTTTATGCTAGAAATATTTCTGAGATGCAATTGCTTGCGTATGCAGGTACAGGGTAGCTTAAAGTCGTGTTCTGGCGGCTTGTGCAAACCTATTTGAATGCAAAATAGTGAATTGTTTGCTGCTTCTTATATTTGAGACTCGGTTTCCATTGCATATGTATTGTATTCAAATAAGATTTGCAGCTAGTAAAATATGCACACAAAGTTGTGATAAGGTGTGTTTCCCTTTTTAAGCACGAGAATAAATTGATTCCCAAATAGCTTATTAAAATGTTCGAGCAAATATTCATGTGGAAAATACTTGAATGCAATTTTTTTATTAAATATTGAAAACTTGCTTCGAGCTGGACTTCATAGCTTTCTATTAAGACTTGAAACTGTCCAAAGTTGAATGTTTAAATGTTGGATATACCTAAGGGAAATGTGCATTAGTTGTGCACTGGGATTCCATTTGAGATAATAACCTCTATATATGACTGCAGTACATTTTGGTTGGGCCAAGCCAAATGTGTGCTCGTAATTCGTATTTATTTAGTGGAAATGACAGATGTACGTATAAATAGTTGACGACAACTTTACGAAGCGCTCAGGCTGAAATCTGTCGCAATTTCTTGATTTCTATTTCAACCTTAGCCTGTTTTTTTTTCTTGCTTGCTGTTTTAGTTTGTTTTTTGTTGTTGTGTTAGTTACTTGACAGCCTGAGGCTGTGGTATACTGCTGGTTGCCTGGATTGCTGGTTTCCTGGCCAAAGACGAAGTGCTTGCCAAGTTCATAAAATATTCAGTTGCACTTTAGCCAAGACCGAGTAAAACTGGCGCTAAGAAGTTGCCGGCAATCATGTAACGAGTATTTGCCCGGCAGCACCTTGACTCAAGTACCGTCCAGTCGTCCTGTACTCTGGCCGGAAGTGAAAATCGTTGCATTGCCAAATGGCAGATTAAAACGGTGTTAAGTTGCGTCCGCCGCAGTTGCCACACTGTGGCAGGAGCAGGAACAGGAGCTGCAGCCAAGTGCTGCGGCTTAAGCAAAGCGAATGAATAAGCTGCTCACGCGAAATAAGCGAGAGACTTTCGGCCAGTTGGTCGAAGAGTGCTCAACGGATGGGCATGTCAGGCGTTTTTATGGCACGAGCACGAAGCCAACTTTTGCAAACACGCACGTGAAAAATGTACCCAGCCCAATTTCTCAAGGTCAAGAATAACTTTTGTATTCTTTATTTTATATTTTGATTTTCATGCTGAGAAAACATATGTCATACGATATATTTAATACTACAAACAGCTCATGTTTTTTTTTTTTTTAATATAACAATATCTCAGCATTATGCATGTTGCCTGACGGTAAAAAAAAGTCACCCAATGGCCAGTCGCAGAGTCGAAGAATTAGCTCGGACAATGTCTGGAGAAGTCCCAAATTAATCAAATCAAAAGTCGGGATTTGCTTTTATTGTATTATATATTTCTATCGCAATTCGCTCCCGCTCCTTAATATCTTTTTGTCTTCTGTTTTGCATCGGAAATACTCGGAAAAGTCGTGTTTATTGACATTGATTTTCTTGTTGCCTGACTCTAAAGTTTGTATACACACGAACTAAAATTTTGCAGCCCATCTCTAGCTGTAGGTCCTTGACGGCACACTAATTTTGCTGAATGGCATGCTTTACGTGTTTTTCAATACGCACAACTTTTAAATGAGAACTAAGGAAACACTAGTGACACGTATATGTTATGTACATAACTTGCATGCGAATGCCTAACGCCAAGAGTTAAATAGAATTCAAGTCGTGCACTAACTGACGACAGCAACACCTATAGCAGCAGCTGCCACAAGCAGGACAATGTTGTTGAAGGACATGCACTGGCAAACATGAGGAAGCAACAACAACAACTACAACAACAGCAACATCAACGATAAGAACAACATGAATTCAAAACGTCGTCGGCATTCGGTTGTGTAAACATTTTAATTTCTGCTGCAAACAAATGCGCAGCAGCCGCAGTCTTAGCAGCAGCAGCATCTAAACCCCCTACCCTGCCTGCTGGCACAACCAAAACAACATGGTCCATGTGGACCATGGTCATCCAATCCCACTGCATTGTCTCTATTTCTGCCTCTCTCTGTGTGTGCGTGTGCTTGGGAGCCTTGCAGGCGGACATCAAGACGATGATTTCAGTTATATGGACTGTGGCTAACCGTATTTGAATTTCCAGTTTCAATTTCAATGCTTTCGCAAGGACATTGCCAACAAACAGGCAGAAAAATCAAAAAAGAATTTTGATAGGTCTTATGCAGGCACAGGTAAACTGGAGAATCCCTGAGAAAGGTATTACTCGAATTAAAACTGCAAAAGCAGAAGGTTTCGTTCCCTTTAAAAAGAGAGTTCCATGTTCATATAAATTATTCTGCCTTACAGAAACAGAACCATATGCTGAACAGGTATTATTTTGATTATTAATTATTTTATATTTTTATGACTGAGCTTCTATCACATTTCAAAACTGTAACTGTAACAAATTTCTATTGAGCACTTTATTATTCTTTCCATTAAATTAATATTTTTATACATAAATTTTTAAAAACTATCGCTAAGCCTAGGCCAAGTTATCATCGCTAGCAGGAGGCACAGTTTATGAAATCTAAGCTTTTGTACATTTTAGCTGCAGTCCCCTAATGCCGTTTAGCTGACACCCACTCACACAGTCACACACACCAATGCGCACACACATATTCACACACAACCTCTGGTTGTAGGAATATGTTTTTTGTTCAGTTTATGGCCTTTTCTGCTGCCATAAACACCAACACCCCGCCCACACACGCCCCCATGAACCATTACTGCACTTGCAAAAATGTAAAAAAGAAGCAAAGAAATAAAAAATGAACAGGGAAAAGCGACTGAGAAACCGCATTTAGAACCAACAAAAACTCATACATAGTCACACAACAATGTTTATTATATATATATTCTTATTCATGGGTGAAAGCAGGCATGCTTTTTGTGTACAAAATGGCAGATATGCATTCCAAGGATACAGTTACTAAGCGAATGGCTCGCAGTGAGTCCTCTTGCGGCTCTCAACCGAAGAGATGAAAGTTTATTTTACATTTTGCATATTGCACAGTTCGCGCAATTAATTTTACAAAAATTCAAATTTACCAACTGAAAAAAAAGAAGAATTTATAAACGAAAATCATTTGGCATTCGCCTTCATTTGCCTGACAGTTTATTATTTTTAATGAGGCATATTATGCGAGTAATCAGGCGGAAAACACACACCCTCGCACACCCCCATTTCCATTTGCTTGTGTCGGAAATGCCCGCTACGAGTGGTTGCCATTCACCGCTGATTTTGACAGCAGTAATAATAAAAAAAAAGTAAATAAATCAGAGAAACTATGACACTTTCATTAAAATATTTATAAATAAACTCGTTCATTATGCGCCTTCAATCCTCTGCCAACTGGCACGTAGCTTGTGGCATTGCATTCATGAAAAAAATATGTTAAGGGTCTGTCCGATAATGCTAGCTAGAGTTGGAGTACAAAGGTAGATTTGTGGGTAGCATGTAGAAATGCTTTTCTACAAATTTATAAATATATGCATTTTTTAAGTAATGGTCATTTAATGTTGAAAAGCAACGAATTCAAATTGATATTATTGTAAAATAATATCAAAATGTACCAAAATAAAGAGTATCAAATCTTAACCGAAGCGAGAAGTGTCCGTAAAATGTGTACCTTTTATTTTCATTGGGATTTGCACAGAATAGAAAGCAGCATAAAGAGAAGTGATACGTTTATATTTTTAAAGGTTATAAGTGATAATAGTTGATAATTAACCATAGATTAATTAAAACGCAAACTACCTTAAAAGCCTTTTGTTTCTCTAGTCGCTTCTTGCTCTGTTATGCGATGCCTTTGACTAGGTTGACCTCATACAATTTTTTCATTTGTCAAATTATTTTGTCACAATCAGAACTTTTGAATATTATAAATGCATTAAATTCATTTAAGTTTTATAGCGCACAAGAAAGAAGCAGTAAGACAAGCGTTTCACTTTTCTAGTTGCCTCTCACTAAATTATCTAAGCTGTCTTTATAAAATGTTGTTTGTCTAGCAAAGTTAATTCATCATAATATGATCTATTGGATATTATGAATATGTTAAATTATAAGGGTTATGGTAAGCATTAAGAGAAGTAATACATTTATACTTTTTAATTAATTTTAACATCTTTAGTCGCTTTTCGCTCTGTTCTCTTGGGCTTCTAATTAGGTTGTCATCACAAGTGTTATTTCTCTATCATAGTCAATATGTCATAATCCGAACTATTGAATATTATGAATATATTAACTTATATAAGTTACTCGATCGGAAAAGGAAGAAGCATTAAGAAAAATTGCACGTTTTTATTAAGGTTCAAAAGATGAAAGTGAGGTCTTCTGATTAAATTGATTTATTATTAAATTGAACAGAAGTCATTCGAAACATGTTAAAAATTCTTTACTTCTCTTCTTTTTTTCCAAGCTTTTGCCAGGTTTTCATTATAATAAATTGATCTGAGCTATTGATTATTAGGAATAGATTAAATGTGTGCGAGTTATTTGACCTGTCTTATTAAATTTTCGTACACAATGAACACACTCTATAGATGGAAAGCCCCAGAAGCTCGTTAGTAATTTAGATAGCATATGTGTAGCATGACATAAAGTGATATTTACCTTGGGCAGACGACAGGCACAGTGGCCAGAGAGATAGAAAGCGAGAGAGGGAGAAGGAGAGAGAGAGAGAGCTGTTTGCCTGGCCAAAGTTTCACACCATAAATTAATACTCAATGTGGCATCAGGTCTTTCGGAAAGAGTATAATGACATTTATTATTATTTAGCATAGACGAAAAGGCAAACAGCAATGCGCAACGAGGCGCATTGCGAGGCAAAACTGGCTGTCTGGAAAAATATATTCATAATATATTAGGATGTTTGTGCTGCACTGCAAAAAAAATATATATATTTATAAAAAATTAAATTAATACGTGAAGCAAGGCAAGGTTTTGAGTTATAACTTAATTGATATAGTAAGCATTTATTTCTTGCAGTGTAGCTGCTTGGGCTGCCTGCATGCTTGATGTAGGTATATAAAACGGAATATAATATGCCCCTGAACATGACCCACACACACACATACACACACAGACTCACTCACTGGGGTCTCTTGCAATTTGATCTTGTACAAACAATTCGAGTCCCGGGTCAAAGACAAAACCAACTCAAAACATGACCCACGACAGGAAAGTCTATGGCATCTTCGATGTGGCACGGGCATCGGGTTGAGTCCCGTGCAGGACGTCGACTATTATCCTTTGACCGCTGTCGTGCTACTAACCTTAACCATAAATTGGCTAAATAGCCACGCAACATGCCAGCGCTTGACAGCGGAGTAAACTACGCCTGACCGCCAATATGAATGTTGGCTATGCAGGCAGGCTCTTTCTCTATGTGTATGTGTGTGTAGTCTAGTGTGTGTGCGTGGGGCCTCCAATCAATTTATCACTGGAACAGCGACAGGCGAGCCGCTTGCACTGCGTGTCCTTTGGCCCCACGGCTGCGGATGCGGCTTGGGCTGTGGTCTTTTCGGCGCTTTCGACAGCAGCTCGTTTGACCGGTGGGCTGCAGTAGAGAAAAATATAATTTTGCCAGCCATTAGAACATTTATAAACAAGGGGATATTAGTGCCAAGCGCTTGTTTGCGCCACATGTCCACAGCGGTCGCTGGTCGAGCGATTATTGCAGAAGGAGAGATTTTTCGGTGGGTGAGTTGAGGGAGTGCGGCAGTTGCTGGAAATGTTGGTCACACACACCACACAAACACACACACACACACACACATATGTGAAAGGTATTAGGGCGCACGTTATGGGGCTCATTGAATGTGTCGCAAAAGATTTAATGGAGCATGGCGCCTGGTCATAGGTGAAATATGCAATAGAAATGTGTTTAAGCAGCAGCAGGAGCATCAGCAGCAGGACATGGACCCCGATGACCGCTGGCCAAACACACAATAAATCATAAATGTGTCCGGTACGCTGGCATTTGGTTTATTGATATTGTAGTCATAGTATTACATCTCCTTGTTTATCCTGTCGCTAGCCCTTAAGACCACCCTCACATATATATTAATCAGATTTTGTTATATATATATATATATGGATATATTGATCATGTGGGGAAAAGTTTTTGCACAGCTTATTGACTTGCAGCTATGCTACGCACAGAAAAGTTTTCAACAATTTGCTGAAGGATGTGCTGTCAAAAGTCTTGTCCCTGGCCAAATTATGTTAATTTGCCAGAGATAGTTCAGTCAACTTTGTAGCTGCTGCTCGATAAATAAAAACAAAGAAGAAAACTTGACTTTCATAACTAATGCAAGGATAGTTATTAGGGCCTTTGACGCTGGCTTGCAGATTAAGTATACGAAATGGCAGCCAAGCGGAAATTGTCGCTTCCTGGCTGCTTTTGCCGCATGCCACATGGGCCACATATCAAATCGCATTTGAGGCGTTTAGCTGCGACGAAAAACGAGTGCAACAAATCAACTAAGTGATTGCCGAGTGGTTGGCCTGGCCAGTTAGCTGCTTGACAAATTGCCACTAAGCTTAGGGCCAGCGGGGCGGCTGGCCTGGGCTGGGTGTTGGGCGGTTCGGCAAGACGTTGTTTATTTGGTTTTCATGTCGCGCATGTTAAATGCAAATTATTCAAAATGCCTGCGAAACCCGCTAGGGCCAGGGCCCAGCCCCCCTCCGGGCACAGGCATACACATTCGCACATTCGCACATATCCTGCACATTGACCTTTTTGAAATCCGGCAACGCCGTCATTGGAGCGTGTAATTTGTGACATTTTGTTTTGCTCAGCTACGTTTTAACAAATAAGCTTCACGCGATTATGCAAATTTTCTAAATGCTGTTCACTCGCTCTTAACTACAATGCAGCATTGAGCTCTGGCTCCGGCTCTGGCTCTGATTCTGGCCCAGTTTCGGTACGAGCCCCACGAAAGGTCACCTATCCGCAGCTCTTCCTTTTTGTCGCTGCCGTCTGGCAACACAGAGCATTGTATGAATAAATTAGATTTCACTTATTGTATGAGTGGCATGCAATAAGAACTTTAAGTGAACTTTGAGCTGATGGCATAAAGCGCCAAAGGGAGAGATTTAAGATTTAAATGTTTCACATTTTCGTTAAACCAGATCTGGCTTATGCAGATGAGTACGAAATAGTTGCCTTTGATTGAAATTGATGAAATAATATGCTAAAATATATGCATACCAAAATTCAATAGCGCAACTTGATAATTGTGGTTGATATTCGTCAGATTTAAAATTTATTTAAAAGAAGTGTAAAGGAAGCTACGCATAAGATATGTCAGCTAGAGCTTATCAAGTTGCTGAGTTCCTTGGGCTAGTATGTTATCTCGAATTCTCTGTATTTTTCTGTATCTCTCTCTCTGTCCTTATTGATTCTATTTGTACACATTTCGAGCGCGTTTTTGTATTCATAGTTCTTAAATAAGCTAGTAGAGAATATTATGCAATATCTTAAATTCATCTTTAAGAGGATTAGGGGAACATATATAACAAATTTGATAACTAAAGCTCTTCTAGTTGCTGAGCGTAAACATGGCTTATTGCTGGAAATTCAACTGCAATATTAGCTTGACAGATATTTCTTAACACTTCGAATGTTGCCTGTACTGTAACGTGCATATGCGCATTTATAAAGCTCGATTTGCTTTAAAAACAAACTTCTAAAGTAAATTGTTTGTTTTAATAATGCCAGTCTGTCATTTAAGCGTAAGCTCTTGTGAACCGCAAACGTGTCTGCATCATATGAGTCGACCAGGGCCATGTATGTGTATTATGTGCATTTGATATATTTCTTAATAAAAATATCACGCAAGTCCAAACAATGCCACATGGACCCAGCTGCTGCGGGCGTGGCAGAAGGCGGGTGACTCATGTGTCAACGGCTGAAATGAGAAATGATCAAAGTGAGTGTTTGGCTGGAAAAGTGCAGATGCTGCAACAAACAGCAGCTGTTGCCCACACAGAGAGTGTGTACGTGTGGTTGAGGTTGTTTTTGAGTGTGTGGGGATATATGCAGTTGTCCAAGGGTGCCAACTGGGACATCATCAGTTGCTACTTGTAATATTCAGCAGATTCAAGCAGCTGTGTGGCCTGTCCACTGAGTTAATGCGCTGCAAAACTGCAACTGCAGCAGGGCAGAAGCTCATCTGCTGCAGACAAAGTAATCAGCAAGTCAACTGGGAGTAAATGTGTGTGTATGCGTGCGCTTTGCCAAGTAATTAGTTGCTTGTGCATTGATTTTAACGCAACGGCGCCTGCTGCTGCCGCCGTCTAATTCGGCTTGACAAATTGTTAATACGTCAAAGCACTGACAACAACAATAGCAACATCAGCAACAAAAACAACAGAAACAACAACAGGCAGTTGAAATAATAAAGAATAAAGCCATATAGCGATTGATGACAAAGTTGTCGCCGTCGGCTGAAGCCAAGAGAATTTATGGTAATAAAAGCCGTAGACATGGCTTTGTCTGTAAGCATGTAAGCGTGTGTGTGTGTGTGAGCGTGCTTGTCTAAAATACGCCTTGATTAAGAGCAGGCGTGTGTGAGTGTGGGTGTATATGTGTGTGCAGACACAGCTCATTGGCATAAGGCGCCAGGGCACGCCTCGTCAGCATTCAGAGAAATCATAAAATACGCATACGCCGCGTATGCCAGGCGCATAAATCATTTTAACACCAAAGCGAGAGCCCGCACAATTGCCATCACATTTGGCACTGGGCACCTGCTCGTGTATTTACATATAAATTGCCAGTCAGCCCCTCCACGCCCATCATACCCCCTACTTTCTACACATACGCACTCAATGCTCCTCTTATATAGCCGCAAAACATTCGCGACTGTTTATAACACTCGAAGCAATTACTTAAACGCAAATGATGCGAGCACTTGTCTCGCGACTTTTTGAATGGTGTCGTCAGTTTATTTAGAAGGTATATATAGCCGCATTCATATACTTGTCTGTATGTGTGTATGCCTGTATGCATGAGTGTGTGTATGTGTGTGCGTGTGTGTGTATTTAAACACTTTTTATCTTTTTGGTTCAGCGTACTAAAATGAGATATTAAGATATTAAGTTGCGCGCTTAAATAAATAAGAAAGAGTCGGTGGCAAGCTTTAAGAAATGCTTATTTAGACATTTAAGAAGGTTTTTAGTTGGGGACTGGAGTCGAATAAAAAGTAGAGTATAAGTGATTAATATTAACACAGTTTTTTTTTTAATAAAAATAATAAAAAATGATTTTAGAATAAAATTAAATATAATTTTGAAAAAAAATATATTAATATAAATTTTTTTTTTTTTTAGTTTCTGGTTGAATAACAGTTGAGTAGAATAATAATAATACTTTAGGGAACTATATGATTATTTGCAAATAAAATAAAATTAATAAATACCTAACTTTCTTTAAAATAAAATATTTCTCTAATATCCTGAATAAAATATTATTATAATAATTATTTAATTTAAATCAATTAAAATAGCGTTTCAAGTACTTTGACGTATATTAAGATATATTAATAAAATATATTTACTGCATAATTAGAAAGCCTTTTTACATCAGTTAAGAGACAGTCGAATGACAATGAATCATTTGCGTGCTCATGATATTAATTTCAATGCCGAATGGCAATAGGAATTGATGTAAACGGCACACAATGTTCACAAATTTACAAACCATCTGAGCAGCATTGATGGCTTTTGCATCTGGTATTTGTCGGGTAAAGAAGCAGAAAATAATAGAATTGGTCAAAATAAAGAACGCAATAAAATCAAGTGGGCGGCTAGCTGGCAACACAGAGGGTCATTAATTAAAATGCAGATGCTACAATTCGCAATTATTTTTACTAGTAAAACATTGAAATGGCTTTTTGCGGTTAATCATTGAATGTCTTTACTGTAGCACAGTAGACTAATAAATGCTTAATTATGGGGCTGAGCTGTCATTAAACCCAATTCAATTGAGAAAGTGGTTTCAGTTTTGAGCCTCAGACTAGCCTACGATATTTTTCGCTGCGCTTGTGCATAATTATTTTAATAAGGTCGACCTATTTCGGTTCTGCCAGGTTTCTGCTCTGCATTGCACATTTTTTACACTTTTTTTTTATGTCGCTGCAAATTTTAATATTTTTTGCATATCTGTTTTTTGATAGAGCAAATTGTGCAGTTCCATGGCAAAATTTAATTTGTTTTGTGCACTTCCTAGAGGCGTTTGTGTGTCATGCATTTTTACACCTTAATTTGCAGCTAATTTGCATTTATATATGAGTATTCGCGCGTGTTGCGCAATTTCAGTTGCATTTGCGTTGTCTTCGTCTTTATTTTGCCTTTGCTCGCTCTCTTTATAACTTATTTTCTGCCATGTGGAAATTGTTTAACTGGCGGCTATACGAATTCAGCGAATGCAAATGTAAATTTTCTTTAAAATTGCCGTAAATATACCAACTTTTATGTGAGAAATAGTGAAGATATAATTTTGTATTTGCTCGATAAGTTTACCAGCTATTTTATTTTTTTCCCTATTTTCCAATCGATAAGATACCAGGCATAGTTTAGACATTTGACTATTATATTTATGTTTATCCGAATTGAACAACAATATTGAATTATATTACAAATAATTTCTGTAATACACTCTACATAGAATTGAAATACTCGCTTGACATGTTATGTACAATCAATCATAAGTATTAACTTAATTAATTGCATACAATTTCGAACGGAACGGAATTATTTGATTAGGCTACATTAAAACATTAATCTTAAGTCGTTAACCTAGAACTGAACCGCATCGAATTGTGTTTTTACTCTTTTTGTACTTGACGATTTTTTTGAAAAATGCTTATTTTAATGAAAATTGGTTCGAATCGATGGCGTACTTTCTGGCGTTTCATTTAAGACTAGCTAATACCATACACAAACACGTGGGTGGGTCCAAAAAATATGGTTTCATTTTGATCGCAGGACGGCAAACGGCAAGCTACTGTCGATAATGCTTAATGCAAACCCCAAATTTAAGTACAGTCAGAAGCCTCGCTTTAGAGACACCCATTGCCCCAGCAGCCGCACCAGGGTATCTTGCCGCCCGTATGGGAGCTTATAGAGATCTTGCGCCGATTGGAACGCATGCTGAAGCTGGTCGAGGATTCGCGCGAGGATCCAAAACTATTCGAATTGCGATCGGATTGGGAGGTGACCGTCTCATGGTTGCTGTCCTGATGGGAATGGTGGCTATGATGCGGATTGCTGTTGATCAGGCTGCTGTGCTGATGGTGGTGCGTGTGGTGATGATGATGACCACCAGCACCACCGCTCGAGTTGCTGATGCGATGCACACTGTGCACGGTGCCCTCCGAGTGGCGACGCGAGCATTTTGTGCGGCTGACTGTGGCTGTCATGGGCGCCGGATCGCTGCTTTCCTTCCTGTGATGATGATGGTGTGTGGTGCTGGGCGGCGCTGAGGCTGTGCCCGTCACCTCCCCATGCCCAGCTGTCATTGTGTTGCTGTTGGTGCGCCGACGCGAGGAATGTGGAGAACTGGGCGTACTGTGGCTGATCTGCCTAAAGGCCTTAATGCTGGGATGGATGAGTACGCTGGCCGCGGCGCTGGTCAGGTCGCCACAGCTAGCTGTTGCTGTGGGCGCAGTGGGCGCAACATCATTTACCACGGGCTGCTCATCGCCACACACAATGGAGACGCGGCGCCCTTTGGGCTTGGCCGCCTCCTCATCATCCTCCCCCTCCTGGCTCAAGGAAACGAAAAAAATGGTGTAGCATCAAAGGGCAGAGAATAAAAGCTGAACCCACCTCGTTGGCTGCCGCAGAATCAGCTGTGCACTCAACATCCAGGGAACGCGTCAGCTGCGTTGGCGTCGACCGAAAGACTGCTCTTTTGGCTGCCGCCGTGGCCAGCGATTTGTACAGATGGCTTTTGTTGGGCGACAGTCCAGCCGGCGGCTCTGGTGGCGGCTCTGTGGGCACGGCCGGACGTCGTGCTGGTGGCAGCGGCGGCGGCGGCTTGGCAGGCAGACTAGGCTTAACGCCTACAGGCGGCTTCTGGCCAGATGGGGACTGCTTCACGGCGACAGCCTGATTATTGAGTTGCTCGAAGCCCAGATAGCTGCACTTTTCCGGAAATGGCGCCATCGGATCCGGCATATGCGGCGCCGGACTGTCCGTGTGCTCGCGCTCCAGCGACCGAGTGCGACTCGACAGCTTGTGGCTGCTGCTCGAGTCGGATGCGTTGCTGGCAGTCACAGTAGCTGTTGCTGCGTTCGAAATGGTCGGATTTGTGCCATCGTATTGCAAATAGAGGTTCATCTCGGAACGATACGGTTTACTTTTGTCCTTGTCGTTATTGCCATTTATAAGATTATCCCGCGATTTACTTTTCTCCAGCTGTATGGCCAGAATGTCGCCCGAAATTGTCTGTATATCGTTTAGCAATGACTCCAAATTCACTGAATCCGTCTGGGGAAAAATTAAAATTATATAAATTAATTAGCGAAATTTCAATATATATTTGTTGAACAACACTAGAGCGTATTGGGTAAGCAATTTGTGGCGGGGATTGTTATTTAATAAAAAATAATTTATGTTGTTTTTTAAGCAGTCGGATCAGCTGCAATAGATGACACCAAAAACTCTAATAAATGTGGGCTGAAAACATTCAAGGCTTTCAATTCGAACGATGGGTTATTATATCCTTATATACATTAAAGAGAATACGACAAATTAAATCAAACTTAATTTACGAGTAATATATAATATTCAATAACATTTATGAGGGTAAATAAGACGGCTCTAAAATTTATTTATAAAAAGCTTTTATATATATTTATCTATAAAGACATTCAACATATAAATAAAATGAGGGGTTTTCAAATCAAATAGTCTTCAGTCGCGTAGATTAAAAGAAGTGCTCAAGTTATATAGAGTTACAGATTTCATGAAAAAAATTAGAAAACCTTAAAAAGGGGAATAAAACATATATGTTTTCAACTCAAAACGAAAAACGATTGTGAAGTTCTAGATGCAAATTACGGGGAATATCTGTTGCTTAAATATTGTAGACATAGACCGAAAATAAGTATAGGATAACATGATTTAAGAGAATTTTCCTTTATATCAGGACTATTCCACATCAATTACTGCAGTATACACATATTTGAATATTTCTAAAATTTTCATTAGCTACAATGCAAACCATTGACTCATAGAAATGAAACTCTACAAACGATGAAACGAGGGGAGCATTACAAGCCGATGTCTGGTGGATGATCCCCGGCAGAATGCCCTCTCACCTGACTGCCAATATCCACGATGCTCGCGGTTGAGACCACCGCGGGAATCGTTTTGCAGCTGGCTGCACAAGCGGTAAGCTTTGCGGGCTGACGCAGCGGCGATGCGGTTGTCTTTGTGGTGTTTGTGGTGGCGGTCATCACTGGCTTGGTCAGGGCCGATATGCAGCTGCTTTGGCAGTCTTTTTGTGCGGTTGCGTAGACTGGCTCCACGGAGCGGATCAGGGTCAGCGGAGTTGGGGGTGCTGACGCTAATGCTGCTTGGGCAGCGGCAGCCGAAGCAGCAGCTGCTAGCGCAGCGGTATAAATGTCAACCACGCTGCCGCCGCAGGCGTTCGCCTCAGGACCGCCAACGCCCAAGCCGACGGCAGCGGCCACATTGACCACCGCCCGATGCAGCGAACAGTGCTGCGGTGCCGGCTGCTGTTGCTGTTGCGGGAGGAGAAGCGGTGGCGGGAGCTGCTGGCCATGGCGCTGGCGTTGCTGATGGGCGTGCGCCTGGCAGGGCTGGCTGTGGTGCAGCTGGCAATGGGAGCGCGTGCGATGACGCGGACTTACTTGTGGTGAGAGCCGGGGGCCGGGCCGCTTGTACGGTGAGGCGAGCGCATTATTGACAAATATATCCGGAGGCTCACGCAACGGCGTTGCGGGCTCCATCGGCGGCGGCGGCGAGCCCGGCGGTAGTGCATCCTGTCCCCGATTGGCAAGCTCTGTGTTGAGCTTGAGGCGCGGCTTTATGGGCGCAAAGAAGTGCTTTGGGCTATTGAGCGCTTGCTGTGTGCCGTTTGTGGTTATGGCAACGGTCTCGATGATGCCGCCGCCGCCAGCTCCATTTGTGGTTGGCACATTCAGCGCTATCTTGGGCATGGTTTGCAGCGTGCTTGTGGGCACAAAGGTGGTTAGCGGCGGCGGCGGCGGTGAGCGTGACGGTGATGATGTATTCGAGTATTTGCGCTGCGAGAACGGCGATTGCAAATTGTAGTCCCAGCCATTGCTATGCTTCATCGTGTTTCCGGTGGTCGTGCTGGAGCTGGTGCCCAGCTCGGGCGTTGGCGTTAGCACTGCAAATAGAAAAAAAATGTTTGTATATATACATATCAGTCTAACATTCGGGCACACAATGTTAACCGTCTCACCCGTATTGGCGCCCATGTGCTGGGACAGTATGTTCTCAAAGTAGGAGAGCGGAGGCACCATGGCCTGCAAATCATTAAGCTGATTAGCCACCTGTTCTACGGGCGTTAGTGGGGTCAGTGGACCCACCAGGCTGGGCAGGGTGCTCTGCGAGCTATTGAGATCGGGTGTACAAATCATGAGATGATGCTCCGGCGTCTGCTGCGCCAGCTGCATTTCCGGATTGCTTAGTGTCTCCTCGGAAACCACAGACAGATGGTCAAAGTGCATGGCCTGGTTTTCCGGCTTGGTTGTCGAAGTGCTATCATTAGCCGCCTTGACGGTCGCCTCCTCGGGCGGCAGCGACTGTTTGATAGACACACAGGAACCACGCTCCTGGCAGCACTCGTCGCTGCAGTGGCCATCGTCCTCGCAACGACACGTATCACATGAGTCAGAGTCCTGTGCTTGAGGAGGTGGGAACTTAAGTACATACAGGGTATCTGCTAACTGGGCTTCAACTCACATCACTGTTTCCATCACAACCTGCGCTGCCTCTGCCGCCGCTGCACCGCCGCCCGCTGCTACCACTGCCGCGGCATCCGCCGTACTCGTGCTCGCTTAGCTTCGCCTTGAAGCGCTTGTTTAGCCGATCGCATTCGTCGCGCAGAGTCCAGATCTCGCGACGCAGCTGCTCATTTTCACGGCGCAAACGTTTGATATCCGATTGACCTGCAAGTCGATGGGTTATTAAATTAATCGATTTATTTAACTAATGCAACGATTACGAATTAGAGATGGACGTGTACCTAATTTCGGAATAGGGCCCGGCACAATTAATTTTTGCAAAAGCCCACCTCGATTCGGCACATATCCCAAAAAATGTGCTACCTCTTCATATATAACTGTTTGTCCTGAATTACTAATTGGTGATCAATGCACAGTCCAAACTGTAAGAGGACTCTAAAATGTTCACTGTAGTTACCTGATGTGATGAAGATGCACGTTAAGACGGGGTTTCGGTAAATTCTACAAAATCGCAAAAAACTTTATGGAACTTTTTTGTTTACCATCCGATTGACCTCAAACTCAATTTCAAAGTTCTTTGCTGATTTGAGGGGTGTTTCACACCTTTCCAAAAATTAAGTCCTCCTTGGTGGAAATGGGGGTCAAAGATTTGGTGGATGACGTTTCGCGCTCAAATTTATTTTCAAGGATCTATATGAAAAATCATTTGAGACTTCTTTCACATTTTTCGCAGAATCAAAGCATCATGGGTAGAAATGCGATTCTAAATTTTTTTGGTGCAGTTTTAAGTTATGTCCGATTTACCTCAGACTTATTTTCAGAGCTCTACAAAAGATTTGGGAAATCCTACCCACAACAGTGGTTATTTAGCGAAAAATGTTTCGTATGTTTACCATCCGATCGGCTTCAAACGCAATTGAAAGTTCGTTGTTTAAATTAATTCGAGGGGTATTTCAGATGTGTTTCACATTTTTCGCAAAATCTAAATTCCTTCGGTGGAAATGCGATTCAAAAAGTGTTTGGTTGCAGTTGTAAGTGGCGGGCGATTTGCTTCAAAACTATTTTCAGAGAATTAAAATTATGGGAACTTGAATACGTGTTTCAGCGATTTGGGAAACTCCACCCACAACAGTGGTTAATTATCGAAAAACGATGGTATGAAACTTTTTTGTTAACCGTTGAATCGGCCTCAAAATCCTTTTCAAAGATCTTTGCTCGAATTCATTTGAGAGGTGTTTCGCACTTTTTGGAAAATCTATACCTTTTTGCTTCGAAATTATTTTCAAAGCTCTTAATGAACACGTGTTTTATCGATTTGGGTAACAGTGGTAAATTGGAAGAAAATGTTTGTATGAAAGCTGTTTACCGTCCGATCAGTTTTTAAAATCATTTCCATAGCCTTTTGAGGACATTTATTTTTTACGTGCCAGGGGCAAGGCTATACCTGTAAGTATTCATATATATATATGTATATTTATATATATGTGCATTTATTTTAATGCTCCTCAGGAATTACGAATACTACGAATCTTCATTAACTTTTCCATCTCCAATAATAGATAATAATCGCTTACACATATATCGAATACTGCTTAACTTAAAATGTTTATGAATGCAGCAACAAAACGGAATTTTTCTTATTCTCTCAGGCGCGTGTCGGATGCGTGAGTTATGTTATTTTATATATGTAAATTTTAAAATTTTTTGGGCTTATCTTTTGTTATTATTTTGCTTATGTCTTAATCTTTGCTTTTCACACTGTGTGCACAAATACAGGGTAATCACATCAGTTGGTCAACTGTAATCGCTATGTTTACATTCGTTTATCTCATGTTGGAGAAATAACAAATATGCATATATACATCGATTCATATATATATTATATATAAATATATATAGTATATATATATAAATATATGAATAGATCTTGTTGTCTATTTATATGTACATTTTTTTCTTAGTTTGCGGATCTTTTTTGGGTTTCTAATGTCTTTTTAATTGGACTTTTGATATTTTTACCAATTGATTATTTCGTTTCCTGGTATATACTCTAAGTATATTAAACAGGGGTTATGGGGTTTACATTTTAATTAATATTTACCTCGCTCGACTTCCGCATTTATGTTGATTGTGCGCAACCTGAGCTCTTCATTTTCGTATATCATGCCACGTGATGACTTTCTATCCAATCTGTAAAAATATAAAAATAATAAGAAATATTTGCAAAAAGTAAAAAATAATATTTTTTGTATATATATATATATTAATGTTAATTTTTAGTTATTGCCTTTCTTCTGTTAGGGGTTGCCATTGTGAACGTCGACCGATCAGCATTATGCAAATATACAATTTGGTATCAGGTCTATGCTATATGATTAAGATATCTTATCACTCTCTATGCAAGATATGAGTTGGCAGATGATGCCTCAACGACTGCTGTAGGTCAACTGAATAGGGTAGATTCAGTTTCGCTATGCGCTTTGCCTAATTATTAGGCATTTCGCTGGCTCTGTATTTGTGGCCTTTCAACACTCGCCGTGCATAAATAAATAATCTAAAGGCGTCGTAGACAAATAAATATATACCGGTGATATATATATTTTTTTAGCTTGGAACGCGCCGCATATACGACCCAACATTTAAAGAAAATCAAGCAATAAACTGGAGGTGTTGGGCTTCATCTAGAGAAAAACGCAAACAAACTATAAATTACAAAGATTTCAAAAGCATAAATACGTTTACTGTAGCAAACGCATATATTTCTGTATATATAATAGAAAATACCCAGAAACGACGCCCTAAAGAGTGTACTTTAATTCGCTACGACTATCATTTCCGTATCGTTTGTCGAATCATTATTGCTCCAATCAAATTAAATCAATTAAAGGCTACGTACAAATCCCAAATGATCCAATAAAAGCCTCTTCAAATTTTCCATAACTTACGCTTTTTTATGTATTTCAAAGAAGAAGCGCCCGTGAATTTATTTTTGACACTGTTGTCTGAACACTTTTGAAAAACTGCCGACCTGTTGGACCAAATGCCACCGAACTAAGCATGCTAATACCCTGTAGGGGAGCTGATAATGGGGCATATGAAGCAATGAAGCAAACTAGAGCAATACTTTATACGTCGGGAGGTTTACGGCTTATTATGTGTTTGACTGGAAGATAAGCTCTGTACGGTGTCTTATTTTTCACTTTAATTATATATTGTGCGACAAAAGATGAAGCAAAGAATTAATATGTCACTATTTAGGTACTTAAAAGGTATATTCTAGTCTATTTTTATAATTTGTATTATATAGTCGTTTCGGGAACTCGACAGTTTTTTGGCAAGTTTATCAAAACAACAATTTTGAAATAATTATGAAAATAAGAATATTAAAACACCCTAGAAAAATATGCTTTAAAGTTGTGTTATTTAAAAATACAACTCTTAGTTTTGGGGAAGATATGATATATAATTAATAATTATTGAATTGTAAGTATTAAATATTGAATGATGTCAAAATAAATAAAACTTCCTATTAGAGCAGGTTATTTAGAGATTCGCAATTTTCATAATCAACTTACTTTAAAAAATATATATATTAAATAATAATTACTTCTAATAAAACATTAAAATGTAGCTAACTTTAAAAATATGCTATTCCGACCGAGACTAAAGCTAACAGCTCTAGTAAAACGTAAATTGGAACTGATTCCGATCACAAAACACAACGTTGTAGCCCTGGTTTTCTGAATCTATTTTTGACTTGCGAGCAGCAGTGAGGAGGCAAATGCGTGAGCGAAACGTGAGTGAATACACAATCGAGCCGATAAATGTATGATCGATACAAGGCACAAAGCTTGGCAGTTTTATTCATAAAATGCGATGTTGATATGCGAAATGAATGCGGGATGCGTATGAAAACAATCGCTTGCAATGTGATTGGCTCTGAAATGCGGGATAAACATTGTGTGGAACGTGTAAAATCAACTTAGACAGTGTACATGACTCGATGATAAACAATAAAATTTATTTTAAGGTTACTGTTTGGGGTGTGAAATGTTTATTTTACGATCACTAAAGTGTATGGATATTAGAAGTAATTTTAATGACTTTTTATAATAATCGATATATAGGGCACGAGTTCCAGATGTTCTGTGGGAAAAACTATGCCAACTGCTGCTTACTTTGCTGACTTCTCGGATCGCTTGCTGCTCTTGCGGCTGCGTTCATTTTGTGTACTTCGAGTACTCTTCGTGCTTTTCATTTAAATACACAAGCTATTATACAAATTTATCAAATTGTGACACAGTGTAGTTGAGCTCGAAGGCGCATACCAAACACAAATACAACAGACACGTGCTTTACTTTAGACCAAATTGATTAGCCAAAATTTGTTTATAGTTGTTGAACATTGTTTTTTAAGGCACACACATTGTCTTGGAAACCGTATGAAAAATTAGATAACAAACGAAAGAAAATTCAACGCAGCCAAGGCGGAGAAAAATGTATTTCGTATTGCAATACCGCACGATTCGGCTATGAACAGAAAACTGACAGTTGGGCGAGATCAGTTTTGGCCAAAAACAAACGACTACAAAAACACTGCAAAAGCAACAAACGAACGCCGACGACTGGCATTGAATGCCGCCAAGAGCAACAAGCTCTGCCCGTGACGGCCACTGGTTCAATTTTTAATAAAAACTAAACTAAGGAAAATGAAAAAAAAAAAAACCAGCAACAATATAAAAAGAAAACTGAAAAGTTTTATAAAGCAAATGCGGCGATGGGTGAATCTTAAAGGCACTACTTATATCAACAAATCATCGTTCTCAATGAAATGCGCGCATGCTTCTCGGAGATTAAATGTGAAAAGAAAAAGCATGACACAAAATCTTAAGCCAAATACCGATTAAGACAATGCTCTCTCTCTTATTTTTATAAAAATATCAACAAACAATTATAAATGAAGTATTGGGCAACGTCAATACTAGTTTTGGGCTTTAAAAACTGTAAGCTGTAAGCTAAGCATATCACAAAGCAAAAAAAAAATTTGTCACTTTTCAGATAAAAGTTGTTATGAGAAACTATTCAGTCATGAACAATTTTAATTGTAAATTTGACGAATAAGTGTTGGCAAATGCGCAATGTTCCTTAATATAAAGACCTAGACACGGAGACAAATATAAGAATATTAAAAAGTACATTTTTGATAGCTGCTCTACTCTTAAGTATAATAATATATACATTTGTTGCGTATCCCATAAAAAGTGCAATGTTGGACAACGACAATAGCTCTCTAGTAGGCGCACTTTACATATAAAAGTTGTTTTATATCTAAATTAAAACTCTTGTTGAATATTTTTAGTAAAAAAGACAAATTAGTGCTGGCAAAGGTGCAAATATTCCCCAATTTATTGGCAAATATTTCATAATTTAAGGACCTAGACATTCACAGACTAAAATAAAACTATTAAAGATGATATATTTTAATAGCTGCTCTGTTTTTAAGTATAAAATTACCTCCCCTTCTCTCCATTGCCTCTCCATTTGAAAGAAGCAATATGTGTGAAATGGGCATCAAAGTGTTGTTAAACGACTTTGAAAGGGTATACAAAAGCTATAAAACGTCAGAGTTTGAACTTTTGACGTAGTCGAGCAGTCAACGAGTTTTCAACGAAAAAAAGCTTTTACGATTCGCTTACGTATACATATATATATATATATATATATATATATATGTATATATATATACATACATGCTGTAAATGTAAAGACAAAGCTGCACACTTATGCATAAGAAAATCAGCCGCAACAATGTTAAGTAGTTGATTTTAAATATATATTCATTTTGAGTAAAACTAATTGGTTTGCATTAAATTAACATTTTTCATTCATTAATAATTATAAAAACCCAAATACCTGGGCATTTTTTGAGCAAGCCAATTTATTTAATGTGATTTGCATTTTTTGTTGCATTTGTTTGTTTTTTTTTTTTTTTTTTTTTGGGCTTGTGTAACTTTTTCTCTTTGCTACATAGAAAATAAATTAAATTTAATCAAGCCTTTAATCGGATTGGGAGCACAGTTTGGCTTATTACAAGTACCAAAAACGACAACAAAAATTAATTTATTTTAACAATAAGCAGCAGATAATATAAATTACCCAGCTGCACCGCAATTTCAATTAATTTAACAGCTCAGCTACTAAGTTAAATAACATTGTAAATTGTTAAGCCATTTTTTACTTGATTGTATGCAGTGGCTAATTATTAGCTGGATAGCCTGTGGTCAGAATGTATAAAAATAGGTATCTGAAATGTGTCATTGAGCTGGCTGTGGCTAAAAGTGGGCCAAAATATAAGTATCTCGAGCGCCCACACAGAGGCGGTAGCTTATAAATCTTACATATAAAAAGACGTATAACTGCGACTCTTTAACCCAATAATCTGTTTGTCAGTTCAATAAGTTCAATAATTGATTTCGGCGCTTCTTATAAACAAGCTTTAGATATATTTCACTTTTAAACACAACGCGGGTGAGGGCTGGCTTATTATTAATCGATATCGGTGTCTTCTCTAGCGCGTTCGATAATATAATCAGAATTTAGCTAGTTCCAGAAATAGATTCAATTTTGGAAGGTCAATAACTTTTACTTTTATCTGCGCCTGGGGCTTTCTGCATTTGCATTGGCAAACAAACTATAATACATTGGAAAGCTGCCAAATTGGTTTTATTCTCTTAAATACTTTGACTACTTTTCAGCTGCCCCTCGACATATTTAGATCGGTTAATATTTAACAAATGTGAAGTTCACAGGGCTCGCCATAAATAATATTTTCCCACATATATTTGTTTAAGCAAATGTGTGAATTTAAATTATTTATATGCCATTAAAAAATTAGCACAGGCTATGCGAGCCAATTAATATCTGGCACAAAAAAAACCTATTTTAGTTTTGTTTTGTTTTTTTTTTTTTTTTTTATTTTTGCGCAAAACTCGTGCCAATTTGTGGCTAAGTTAATCTCTTCTGTCATTCTTTTTGCCTTCTTCTATTGTTTACTTTGACATAAATTTGACGCAGACAGTTTAATCTTAACTGATAATATTTTAATATTTGTTTTAAGATGTCGTTAAAATGTTTGTTTGAGAAATTGTTGACATTTTAAATGAAATAAATGACTGAAAATTAAAAATTGAATTTACCTATTACTTATTAGAGTATAGAAAATTCAGGATGGGTTTGAGAAATGACAATGCTGTTGTAGTATTCTAGTCATGAGCCCTAAAACTTAATCATTTCCAAAAATCAATATAAAAGTCCAAAAAAATTTAAAAAAATATAATTTGTTTATAAAACAATATTGAAATAATTTCTCTTATAAATCAAAAAAAAAAGTTATATATATATTTATAATATAAGAGATCTTTCATAAATAAACTGCGCATGATCCTTAAGAAAAGCTCTTGAGCTTATGCAAAGCTTTCACTCTCTTTGTGCGCAGAGCTTTGCACTGCTTTAGAGATCATGTCGCGATCTTCCGTTTGCAATTGAAATATAGATACGCACTTATAGATAAAATATTTAAAGATCGGTTGAGTTACCTGCTATTTAGCTTATAGTGTGCATGACGTCTTCGTTCTCGGAGCATAGTCGTGCGTTAGTTTTCCACATATGAAAGAAAAACCAGCAAACCAAAAAAAAGGGCAAAAAGACACATAAAGTAAAAACGAAGGGAAAACGAAACAAATAGTAGACAGAATAACAAAAAAAAAAATTAAAGAAGAATAAAAATATTTCAGCAAATTATTTTTCCTGTTGTAAACGTATAAATGTTAGAAATGTGATTTTGGGTTTTGTGTTTTTTTGTGTTTTATTCGTTTTTCCTTCAATACGAAAATTTACCTTTACTTTGTTTATAAATACTCGGGAGCGTGTTTATTTAGATGGAGCCAAAGTATGTAAGCGCATGTTGAAAATATATTCTGACACAAACAATACAAATAGAGCGTACCCAATGAGTTATTTACCGAGAGATATGCGAATTTTTACAGATAATTCTCTTGAGTTGTGCGCTTGAAGGTAACCAAAAAGTTTCCAGACGACGCACACAAATAAAATAATATGTGGCTTATTATTGACTACTTTAATATCTTGATTGAGATTCGCTAGGAATTGTCTGTCTCATACACAATGCATATATATTTGTATAAAAGTGTATTCATATGTAAATATGTTTTTCTGCCGAGCTACACACATCTGAAAGCGGCTGCGACAGACAACGCACAAAGGCATATTTCGAACTGAGCCCCAACAACAGCAAAACAACGAAGAAGGGGCCTGACAGCAGCACGCAAGGGTTTCCTCCAGGGTAGGGTGAGGTGTTGTAAGGAATTTTATTCAAAGGGTCGAAGAAGCATTATCTGGCAAGGCAATTGATTTATCGATCAAGTTGTCAAGTGCTCATTGTCATTATTCAATCAGTATTTACATGTGTTACAATCGAGACAAGCGCCTCGAGCGCGAATCCCTGACAGACCCCAAACGATTGCAACAGCACATGTGCACTAATAGAATTTTTTTTCAAAAGTGTATTTATTGTATACTTGCATTAAAAGGATGACTTTCATTAATTATTCCAAGCAAAGCAATACTAATAATCTTGTCATACTTTAATCATGTGTAATAAGAACTTTAGCTTGATTGTATTGTACGCTTAGTAAGTTTATGTATACAATTACAAAACAGTTTTATTTCTATTTTTTCTTAAGGCTTTTTTCCATTGAGCTCAAATTCTTTCCGCTCACTTTTGGGCTATTTTAAAAAATAGCTAACTAAATCGGATTATAACTTCCCATTTTAAATTATCTTTTTTATATGGAAAAGAAATTCTATACAATTTGTATAAAATTCAATGAAAATATATAATTTAGTTTCGTAGTGAAATCTCACAAAGGGATGAAAAATACACCCTTTATGAAAGAATTCAAATTTTGCTATAAGGCATTGGTTAATTACTTGGGATTGAAATCTGTTTATTTATAAACTTACTCTGTATCGTAATAGGAACTCATAAATATAAACACGCGTTCTATTAATTAAATGCTACTTTCGTGGGAAGAGCAATCAGCGGACCGTAGATGCAAAGTGTTCGATTTAATTTATGAAGAATCGGGCTTATTATTTGGGCACTTGTACATGCTATGCATGCTTAAAATAAGTGGATCATAAATGGAATTTTATAAATAAATTTATCCACGGCACAGAAAGAAATGTGAAAGTGTGTATCTGCGAAAGACGGCGAACGTTCGAATGCGAATGCGTTGACAAATATACAAATGCAAATGCAGATAAAGATACAGATACAGATACAGATACAGATACAGAGAATGAGTGAGAGTGAAACTGAGATTGAGGTGCGGGCGGTCACACGTTGGAACGCGCACGAAACGAGCCAACGGAAACGTTGTGGCCTGGCAGGCACGCGACTGCTAACTGCAACCGCTGCGTCTGGGGCAACCACTTGGCCGCATGCCGCACGGCAACAAATTTCGTTGTTATTTGTGTTCTCGTGTTAAATAATTGCGTATACATTTTATTTGTTGTTGTTAGGCCCAAACACACACACTGATATGCCTATGAAATGGGGCGGGAGGGTTGTGGCTGGGCTGAGAAGCAGTGAGCGGGGCAGCCGTTGCATATGGCATGCCAATTCAGTGACGGACTATGCGTGCGTCTTTTAGCCAAAATTTACATCCATACGTTGCACGCAATACAAATTGAGAACAAGCAAACGGCAGCAACAATTCTCGAAGTTCAAATACCCTTCCCGTAGTGATATTAAATTTACATACACGCGAAAAACGGTAGGATTGAACCTGCTCACCCTCTCCTATCTTAATATGATATGCATTATAACACAAAACATAAATCTATATATTCATAAATATATGTACCTATATACTTGAATATAGCCTTAAAATCTGAATTTCAGTTTAATTAAAAGATTTCTGTAAAAGTAAAAAATTTGGGCCTTATCTAAAGAGTATTTGTAAAACTCTATTAATACAATTTTCAAATATAAAAAAATTTTTAGAAAGTGTTATGTGGAATATTTTTTCACTTATGCTTGGAACTAAATGCTACTCGAGTTCGGCTTAAGTACATTTATAAAATATGAAAATAATTTGTAAAAGAATTCCAAAGATTGTTTCCCTGGCAGCTATATGAAGCCAGATGGCTTTTATCTATATATTGCCTGCAAATTGACAAACTCAAGAATAAAAGCACTTTATTTTCTCGACATGTAACTAACAAACTCTTTTGGTTTAGGTATAGGGTATCAAAAGCGCAACTTTTTGTGTGCGTGGCCAAAACCAAATGCACAGCTAAAATCCAAGCAAATAAGCTTTCAAAAATCTGGCTTGCTCTCTTTTTTTTTTGTGATTTTTCATGTTGGCCTGCGGCCTGCTGCATTTGGCTTTTGTGGCACAGACTCTGTATTTCGTCTGGCATATCATATTTTGCGTCCGCTTTTTATGCAAAACTTGCGAGAATTCGTTCTAAAATCGCAGCCACTCACGAATTCCCATAAAGATCAGTCAAGGGGCTGGCATTGGTATAGAACTTTTGATGTGTCCGCTGCTTTGAGAGTTTTTAATAGACAACATATGACGTTTATGGAGCAGTGAGTTAAAGAGCTGAGAATGAAATAGTGGACGGTCTGACGGGCTGACTGTGTCGCTAGAATTTGTATCTTTAAGGCAACATTATTATTAATTTTATAGTTTTTCTACGACTTTGACCTGCATGCAGGCACGCTGTATTACAGTTAAACATAAATAAACAAGTTTATGATCAAAGTTTTTTGAATGGATTTGAACTTTCTAAATGATAATTTACGGCCTCCTGCTCGGAGGAAACCTTATAAGTTTATACAAATTATAATTCTTAAGACATTTATAAAAATGTGCACTTTCTACGATAGCGAATCCCCTTTCTTTAGCTTTAATTCCGTAACATTGTCGTTTGACTTTTGTAAGCGAGAACATTTTGAATTTGACAAGTCCTCCAAATTGATTCTGCTTTTAAATTTGATTCTTATTTTTTTCTTACTCTTTTAATTTGGAAAATCTGAAAATGTAGAATATTTGTAAGTATTTTTTCAAAGCTTGTGAGCTTAAAGACTGGTAGAAAAGCTATAAAAGCGATTCTGACTGAGGCGATTATTCTGTCTTTAATCATTCTATTAAAAAGAAGAACTAATATTTGGACTTGTCGAACTCACCACTTACCTGGTTTAGCTTTTACGTAGACCTTTAACTGAATTTAATACAGAAAATCAGTTTGGTCATGATTTGCCCTGCTTAGTTACTTTAAAGCAAAATTGTTATTAAAAAAAATATGTAATTGTTTTTGTGATGATTGCAAGCTGTTCGCCAATTAATTTCGAATAAACGATGGCATACTTCAATTTGTTGCAATAGTTTGCTCAAATATACAAATTAAATCAACTGCTTAGCTTGTTAATAGATTTTAAATATATGTTTTCAATGTGAAGCTCAATTTGTTAAGAAATTTTAAATCTTTGCATAAATTCTTTAAATATCTTTTCAAATAGCTGCTTATTGGCGCAACGCATTTATTAATTTTAAATGTGTCAAAATCTCAACTAAATTAAACTCTTACCAAACAAATGGTATGTTTATATTTTGCGTCTGTCTAGTTGTGGACACATGTCTGGCCGAAAGGTGAGTGCTGAGATCAGGCCGAATCTATTTTGGAAACACACTCACACAAATCTTTCGGCGTTGGGAGCTCGTGAGTCAGCTGTAAATATTGGCCAACATTCCAGTTGGCCACCGAAATGTGCAGAAAAGAGCATTGTAAACGATAAGTTTTGAATGTTTTTTGCGCCAAATGCCGAGAATTTGCCAGAATGATATTTACAAGTGCGGGATAACACTTGCTTGGCCTTTGCCTTTATCCATGCCTCGGCCTGTTTTGTAAATAATTTCTCAAAATGAAAACAATGCGTCACACCATTTGGCATTGCGCTAATTGAAGCGATCCAAACAAAAGACATTAAAACGGGCAACATTTGCTTTTGTTTGTTTTCCCAAATTTGAGATACCCTTGAAATTTGAATTCACATATGCCAGATACTTAAGAGAAAGTTGTCTGTTTAAAATATTTGAACCTTTATGTTATATTTAGCATGAGCCGCAACGATTTAAGTCGACGGTCAGATCAGATAGCCAAGAAAATATTGAACCATGCCAATCCATACTCATACATAATAAAAAAAAAATTATTCTTTGTATATAAACGAAAATTGCCCCAAAGATAATTTTGACCCCAATTCTTTGCCTTCGAGGCAATATTTATGGGAATTCGCTAGAAATGTAGCATACTTTTTCAATTTAAAATATTTAAAACTGAATTGGTTTGTTTTGGATTTTAAATAAATGAGTTTCATTTAAAACAAGAAACTGTGTGGCCTAATGCAACGCAAAAACAGATCAAATGACTCTGGCAAATCTGGTTCAGGAAACAAAAATTACCCAAAATAAAATACATTATTAATTTTGTGGCGTTCCATATAAGCCCCAAAAATTAATATACCCCGGGGTATATATGGTCGCAGCGGGACATTGTTTTGTCGAATCAAAGCGATTTTCAGCGTTGATTTCCTCGTGGGCTTGCGATCAAGGTAGCGGAAGCGAAATCAATTTAATTATCCAAAAATTAGCGTAGCACATAAAATCATATACGAAATCGTTTTTTTTTTTTTGTTGTTGAAAATCAACAGGAAAAATATTGGCCCGCATTTGTGGGGGGTTCAATGTTCCGATGACGCTTTTTATGAGCGCAAATGAAATGCAAATAATAATATTTCAAGCGTTTCCAATTTTAATTTCATTCGCTGCTAATTGTACAGACCAAATTGAAATATGTACTCATATGCGCGCGTACTATAAATATGTTTTCATTAATTGCATATACGTGGTTTATTTGCATAGGCAACAAAAAAAAAATGTATACAACATGATTAAACACATTCGCTTAAAAAATATGCCACTGACCCGGTCGACAATTTGGGCCTAAAGCTAGAATAATGTGTTTCCCAATTAAAATGAAATTCAATAAATTTTTCTTTGATAGCAAAGACAAATTTATGCGACCGACCCAACCATTCGCCAGACGAGGCCGGCATTTAATTAGCGGCATAATAAATTCATTGGAATACAGTGTGGCCAAAAACAATGGAACAACAGAAAAATACATTTTTAAACGATTTCAAGTACATTTTACGGCGTAACTGAAATAAATCTCATACCCGTAATGCTTTTCAACAATGCCTCGGTCTGCCAACAAGTGAAGCGCTTTGGCATTAAAACGGCAACTGGCTCGAATCGCAGGTGAAGGCATCATTTTATGGCCCAAAAACATAAGGTCAAGTGCCGGAAACATCAGCACTAGCATTAGCATTAGCGTTAGTTCAATATATCATATCATAAAAACTACCGTTGGACAAACCTCAATATTTACTGACTGCTTATACGTAAAATTTTGAATTTGAAACATAAATCCTAAAATATATTAATTTCGAACATTTTTCCCATATTATTAAATAATTTTAAATATACTGATATTTTCAGTTTTACACTTTTTTAAAAATAAGTTGTAATTAAATTGTGTTGGTTTTTGAAATCTTTTATTTTTAAGCTCAAAATACCCTATTTAAAAAATTGCTGAAACCATACATTGACTATGGTTTATATATATATATATTAACAAAATGTTTTACAAAACATAACCGGGTTTTAAGCTTGCTTTTTTTTACTTTACACATAAATTGGTTAAAAAAATATGTTTCGAAAGCAATTTTTTATTTGATTTTGCAATTTTTTGGCATTTAAGCTTAAATGATTGTAAATTGTTTTAATAAACACATGGTTGCTTAATATAGTCTGTTGTTTAGCGGTAAACAACTCAAAGAATTGTGTTGGCCGCTCTGCCGCTTAGCATTAAATAACTGACTGTGTTGGCAACTCTGATGTGATGCTATAATTAACTCTCTGTGTTGGCAACTGTGATGTTTAGAGTAAATAGCTCTGCTCTTAACGGTGAGTAACTCAAATAATTGTGTCGGCAACTCTACTGTAAAGCGGTAAATAACTCTCTGTATTGGCAACTCTGCTGTTAAGCGGTAAATAGTTCAAATAATTGTGTTGGCAACTCTCTTGCTTGTGCGTTTTTGACCATAGTCAGTTTGCGCTTACAGACTTGGAAAGGAATTTCGTTAAGCTAAGCTAAATAAACACGCTCGAGTAACTTACGCTGCATATGTGTATGTATGGATGTGTGTGTATGTGTGTGTTTGTGTGTGTGTGTGTTAAACTATGTTGCAACCTACTTGATTTTGCTGGCGATGAGCTTTGCGTTGATTTCCGCTGATTGTTGTCGCTGTTGTCGCCGTTGCTGCCGCTGGCGCGTCCGCTAATTAAATTGTCATCCAAAGAAATGCCGTCGAGCCAATGCATGACATTATTTCAATTAGTTAGATGCACACACACACACACATACACACTTAGTGAGAGAGAGACAGAGAGAGAGAGAGAGAAAAAAAGTGAGATAGATGGAAGCTGACAGGTAAATCACATTTCTTTTGTATTGAATTGATAATTCGTAAACGTTGACACACGTTTACCACAGACACATTCTTGACATTTTCCGCGACTTTTCCATTTGCTTGACGCGACGAAAATGGACTCGATTTTCGTTTTACCCAGCAACAAGTCGTGTCGGATTTGCCTCTTCTTGCTTTGACTTCTGGCGTCGTCGTGTACTTTCTGTATTCACTTTAGCTGCGCTTTCAACACGCATACGCCCCATGCTCCCGCATAATTAGCACAATGCACTTTTCAACACTTTTGCGGCACTTTTTGCTGTTGTCGTTACTTATTGCTGTTGTTTTATATTTGTTTTGTTTCTATTGAGGCGCAGCGCACACGCAATTTATTACTTATTTCCAGCTGCACATTTGACGCAATTGGCGCAACTGCATCTGCAGTTTAACTAAAATCAAATACATATATATATTTATATATATATATATGTTTTTTTGTACAGCTAAAACGGGCAACGCGACACGATCGTTCCGATAATTCCTATCGATTTGTGTACTCTATCTGCGACTTGTTGTTGACCCGCTGGCTAACCGGCTGCTTCTGCCTCTGACTCTGACTGACACGCCGGACGCTGACCGGGCAGTGGCTGTGGCCAATGTGCCACGGCAGCGTCTGTGGCGCATTTCCAATCGCTTCGCACGTTATTGTTTCCATTGTGTTCGATATTTGTATTTTCTTGTACTTTTGTTATTCCTACACGCACACACACACACACATGTACACACGCACAGTTGTCTATATGTTTTAGTTTGCCTCAATTTATTGTGCCTTTTTTATACCATTTTGGAGAGGGTTTTTTAATTTTGACATAGTATATGTAACGCACAGAAGTAAGCATCCTAGAGCCAATAAATTATGTCTATATATAAAACTCTTTGTCCTGATTGACTGACTGACTGATTGGTGATCAACGTACAGCCCAAACCGTAAGAGCTAGGAAGCTGAAATTTTCACTGTAGTTACCTCATGTAATGAAGGTGCACGTCAAGTCGGGGTTTCGGGAAATTCCACCCGCAAGTATGGAAAAATCGCGAAAAACGTTTTTATGAAACTTTTTTGATTACCGTTCAATCAGCCACAAACTCAATTTAAAAGTTCTTTGTTCAAATTCATTTAAGGTGTGTCTCACACTTTCTCAAAAATTTATTCCTCCTTGGTGAAATTGGGGGTCAAAGATTTGGTGGATGACGTTTCGCGCTCAAATTCATTTTCAAGGATCTATATAAAAAATCATTTGAGACGTGTTTCACATTTTTCGCAGAATCAAAGCATCCTCGGTGAAACGGGTGATTCTAAGATTTTTTTGGTGCAACGTTAAGGTTTTGCTTCTAACTTATTTTCAGAGCTCTACAAAAGCACTTAACTAATACGTGTTATAGCTATTTGGGAAATTCCAACCATAACAGTGGTTGATTAACGAAAAACGTTTGTATGGAAGTTTTTTGCTAATTATCCGATCGGCCTTAAACTCTTTTTAAAGGGTTTTTGTTCAAATTCATTTGACGGATGCATCATACTTTTCAAAAAATGCATTCCACCTTGGTGAAAATGGGAGTCAAAGATATGGGTGGACGTTTCGCGTTCAAATTCATTTCCATGCATAAGAAGTCACATTTACTGCATTATCTAATCTTCGGTGGAAGTACATTTTATTTTTTTTTTTTGCTGAATTTTAAGCTGTGTTAGATTTGCGTCAAACTTACTTTCCAAGCTCTACATAAGAATATAATGAATACGTGTTTACCTGTACCAGTACCTGTCGAATCGAACTACTATATCAATCAGTCGAAAAAAAAATATTTTGCTTGAGAAATCTTCATTAATATTGGGCTATCTGGATTTTTGTTTGTAGGGAGTTGCCCTTTAAACTGACTTCTTACTAAAACTAAGCTAAATTGTATACATAACAGAATACTAACCATCGGTTGAAAAGGAGATTTTTCCATGAAAAATTTTAAAGACGTCTTCAGAAAGGATTGCATATACAAGTTCCAACACGCTCTTTACATACAGCTGAGTTGCTAAGTTCCTAGAGCTCCACTGGAAGAATCTATTTAAAAGTGAGCAAGAAAACACATTTCTTAAAATACCCTCATTAAATTCAGCAATCAGGAATTTTAGAATTCACCAGGCATATCTTCAAAACGTTTGCAATGTGTCTGCAAGGGTATTTTATCGTCAGCATGCCGCAGCTGTCCGTTTTATCTTGTGTTTTTTTTTGTGTTTATTTTATACACGTTCGCAATGTTTTCTAGTTTTACGCTACAAACCCCTCTCTTAGGTGGCCAGTAGACCGACAAACCCGCAGACAGTTCGCCTTGTTCTCTGGCCAATTTCCTTTCAGACAACTCGGGACACAAACATACGAATTAGCATTTCGGTCTACGTATGCTTTGGACGGAACTATCGTCTAGAGCCCACATACTTTGTAATTCTGCGTACTACTTATGTGGGAATGCTGTAAGGTCTTTATTTATTCTATGATGACTAGAACCTGTTAGATTTCACAAATTATTTGGCTTGTGGTATTACTCATTCGATTGCAGATCGATTTTTAATGTTCTTCAATAATTAAAGAACACCGCAGCATGTTTATTTATAAATTATTTATAAAATTATGCTCACCTAATACCTGAGAACAAGCGGCATTAGCTTCAGACTATATGCTTTATAGGGGTAATAATTAAAAATCAATTTGATTTGCTTGATTTTTGTTCGCACATCATTTTGTTTTACTTATTTTTTTTTTTTTTTGAGAAGCGCTGCGAATGTAAGCCAAATGGGTAGAAAAAAACATACACAATAATAAATAAATTAAACCGAATTCACCAGAAAATTATTGAAATTAATGGAAAAACAATTTTCACAGCGAATGCTCAACGCCAATCTTAAATAAAAATTTAATGAAAATGATATAAACGTGTAATTTATTACATGCAGAACATCAAATACTTTGTTGCATGAATTATGAATCTTTTTCGAATGCCCTGTACAACTCGGGTGCTTTAAAGTGGGTATGCTAAAGTTGTGCTAAAGCCACAATTTTATTTTTATATATTTGAAAAATGTATGGAGAGGGTAAAAGGTACTCTTCCGAATATATATATATACACATATATAGGGAGCGGATAGGAGGATTTTTTTCGGATTCCATTAAATGCATTTGAAATTTGTAATATTATCCTTAATTTTCTAACCTTTCTAACCACTAAATTCTATTTATTTTTTCAAAATTTTTTTGAGATTTTGTAAGACATAAATTGTATAGAATTATGGATATATGGCTTAGTGTTGCAATAATTGCGACCTTGTGACAGGGTATCTGTCAGTCAATCAATTTAAAAGCCCAAACTTTGATATGTTTTGATTTGACAATTTAGTTTGATGAAGATGTGGAAAATGTTGGGCTTGTGCGCTGTTTAGAAAAAATATTAAATTTTCCTCTTTTATTTTTTTTTTGTTTATGATAAACCTAAAATAAACATTATGCTTCGCAAAAATATATTCAGATTAGCTAATTAATTAAAAACTTTAAAGCAGATACAAAATGAGTAGAATAATTTTTTGTCACATCATTTTAATACGTTTTGCAATGTCATTATAATTGATGCGCGGCAAGATTTGACATGTACACATAATTAATTCATTTATGCGTACATATATACGTACTCATATTTATATACATATTTGTATAGTTTGTAACCACTGTGCGCTTAATGGCGGCACGTCAACAATTAACGAGCTGACAGCCTGCGTTTGACAGTGATTGAAAATTCATTTTTGTAATTTAAAACGGATTGTTGATAAGCCAAACAATAGAGTGCAGCTTGACACAGTTGCTTTAAGTTGATTTACAAAAAAAAAAAAAACATAATGTATTTGATTTTTTTAAGTACACACTGAAATACAAACATACACAAATGCACGCAGAGACAGACACTTGGCCTTCGTCGGCCATTTTAAATTGTTGTTCCGATTTGTTGTTTGATTTGAATTGCGTTCGCATTAAAGTCGCAAATTGATTTATTACACAACAGTGACGTCACGCCTAGCTCTGGCTCTGCACTTTCACCGCGACGTCAAATGGCCAACTGCACTTGGCCAGGCGCAGTTTTTGCTTTGCTTTATTGAAATGATTAACATCGTCGCCGGAAATATTTTTTTTGGCGCCCATTGCTTATTTACATTTCAATCAACAAACAACAACAACAGCAACACGCTCTGGTTAGCTCGCACGCAATGTTGCCTATCTCTGTCAGCATCGATCGCGCCACGCGGCGTATGAGCGATATATTTTTTTCCAGCGTCAATTTTTGGGCCGTCTGCCACGTCTGAAAGACCGACTTACTCTGCAGCCAACTGCATGCGCCTCGGCGCAGCGCTCCAAACAGCTGTCTTCCAGCCAGCCTCATGTGTGTGTGGTGTGTGTTGTATATGTGCGAGCGGGTGTGCGTAGGCCGTAAATGAGGCGAGACAACGCAGACAACATGAATCGTTGCCGGAGCTGGAGGTGCAGCCATTTGCCGTTGTGCTCCCCTATATTCTGTTCTATTTTGTACTTGTCTGAGGCCTTTTGGCCCCCGACAGCTCCCAGTCCCCAGTCCCCAGCCGCCAGCCGCCCCCGCCCCTGCCTGTGGGTGTTCCTCCTGTGTTACGTTGGAAAATTAAAAGAATCAAAGGCAACGACAAAGAGCGAAATTAAGTATTTAGTTGTAGTACGAGCACTCTATATAGTATCCATCGCTGCTAGACATGCATTCTGCCTCTTGCATCTTGTAGCAGCAGCAAGGAAGAGGGTGAAGAAGAAGCATCGGCAGCCTGTGTGTGTACGCGCTCATAGGCAATACTTAAATTCACTTGGGCATAGAGTGGACCAAGAGCTGAAGATAAAAAATATTTTAAAGATTCAAGCAATAAGCTTAACAAAAAAGTCATATTTTGTTAATGCTTATTAATTTAATTTGATATTACATGCCTTAAAAAATACTAACAAATATTTATAAATACTCGATGAGTATGTTGAAAAATCATTGTCATATTTTTGTTAAAACTGTTTGAGTGCTTACAAATGCTTATAATTTATAATGGTTTTGCATAAAAGGGACGTACTCTTATTACTTTAATAATCTGCTGCTTTATTTGGTCCGCCCTAAAAACCCAGGCCGTTTTGTGTGTAAGCGTCTCAGTGTCTGTGTGTGGGTTTATGTCAAAGATGAATAAAAGCAGAGTGAAAAATAAAATGTGTAAGAGTCTCATTGCCGTGCCGAGATAAAATGCATTGTTTTATATCAAATTGCAGAAGAAGAAGACAACGGAAGAAGATGGCAACAGAAAAAAAGTAATGAATTAAGAAAATACAGGGGATGGTGAATGATATAACGAAAATTGGCCATGGGGTTGTCAGCCAGTAACAATTATTATATAACTGAGATAAGTTTATTAATGAGATAATTAATTAATAAAATCTCAGAGTGAGATATTAACTAGCAAATCATTGAGGATATTTTAATAATTATATATTTCAAGCGAATGTGTAAAATAATGGATACTAGAACTACATGCTTAAGAAAAAAAAAAACTAAAAATGTAGATAATATTCCTTTCATTAGCTCGTTTCTAAGGGTCTGGCAACCCTGCTTGGCAATGATACTCATACAAATGTGTTTTTTTTTTATATGTTGCATATATTATTTAGCCTTTTATTATATTACTCGCACATACGTTGCTGCCTACTGGTACTTTTGCACGGGCGTAACCCATTCGCTTGGCCTTGCACCCGCACCAGCCCTCTGCCCCAATCCCATTCCCAACCACCACTTACATGGCGAAAACGCAAGCATGGGCTACTTCCAGCACACAGCGGGCCAAAGAAAGCTCCAGCACGATTAACACGTCATCGATGGGAACGCAATCTAAAATCGGGCCTTGTCTTGCGTCGATTATCTTATTGGAAACGAGACTCAATGTACATACAAATAGCCATATATACACCATATATAAGTTTGCTTGGAAGTGCGCATTAATGGGGTACAGTGGTAGCAAAACGAGCGAGATAAATTATTGTATTCGTCTGGTTCTAAAGTGTTGACAGTGTTTTGGACACAGGGGACCAGAGATTAAAATGCATTATAATGAATATCTTTGGTCCATGGAACACGATGCCCAAACAAACAAAGTGAGAGCGGCCATATGTATATATTATAGCTGGATACATTAGGGCGGATTGTGGATGCCGTCTCTTGCAATATATATTGGGTTTGTTTGGGGACACATCGAAAGCATAATCTAATTTTTGATGCTGGTTTTGGGTTGGAGAGAGGTTGCTTGTTGCCAGACATGACCAGACGAGGCTAGACGTGGCTCGACTACATGTGGATTTGCATGTGTATTCCAATTATTTATAGTGTTACCCATACGCAGCGTGCGCCAGCCGAGCAAAGGGCACACTAATTCAATTAAGTTTTCTTGCTGCTTCCTGCTGGCCGGCACTTGTATTTAAAGGACTTGTTTGTTGCATTGTTTTGCGTAATCCAAATTCTAAGAACTTATATAAATAAATTTACAGTGAGTTATTTGCTTTTCTTACCTGTTGGCAGCGCCATTCGAAAGTTTTGCCTTTTGCGAAAAATTGAAATCAATTTTCGAATGGCAACAAGTGCACTCATAGGGAGCTGCCCTTCGTGTGCCGTTGGCATTCAACTTGCCACCACGTTGCACGTTGATTTTCGTTTTATTGAAGTGCATAGCGAATGGTTATTGAGAGAGCTGCTCAGCACAGTTTCGATTATATTTGATTCAAAGGTCAAGAAGCGGCAAGTGCAGTTTTTCATGCAACAAGGGGCTGCTCTTCAGCCTGAAATTTATTTAATCAGCCAAAAAGTGCACAAAAGAGGAGCTGCAATTACTGCCCATTTGAATAGGTCGTTGGAGAAAAATGAAATTGAATGATAGGGGTTTTTGTAGAAGAACAGGACGGTTTGAAACTAAACATATATATGTATGTATATTATTGTTATTATATAATATTATTGTTTTCAACACTTAACTCAATAGCAAATCAGACTATTAAAAATATTATTTACAAAGGTTTCCATTAAAGAAAATAAATTAAGTTACAAAGAACACATTCCCATGAAAAAGTCATAAGAAGCTAATTAAAAGGAAGAAATAATATAAGAAAGGGATTGAAGAGAGAGTTCTTAGCTCTAAAACAATATTTGCCCATCTCAATGATAGTTATTAACAAGTCTGGAATGAACTATTAAAGTGCTTAAAATATTTTGCATTTTCCGCCCTTTTCATTTCATTGTCATGATAACTGCCTGTCCAGGCAAATATAACAAAGAATATTTCACAAAGAACAGAAGAAAAACTCTAGCACTATAATCCTAAGCTGAGCTGCGTTTAAACCCGTGCCTTATTTTATTTTATTTAAGGTAAGACTCCGCTAAAGAGCACGCTGAAAGCACAGTACTTAAAAAATAATCACATTTAAAATGCTTTGGCTTAGCATCGAGACTTCCGCTTGATTATGGCAAACAAGCGAGAATCGACTTTGGGAGCGGACAAATAAAGATGACGGACTTTTGTTTTGTTGTTGCAAGGCACAAACATATTATTAACAATAACTTCAAAGGCAATTATCATTAATTGTTATGGCCATTTAAATTTAACGCATCATTAACGGCGCCAGCCAAACGGGCAACAACAAAATCGGCTAAAAGCTCTCCACAAACACATTTATAGCAAATGGGCGCCAAGAGCTTTTCGTTGGCAACCAAACAGGAGGCAGCTTTTGCCGCTTAAGAGAGCCCGGTTAAGAGAGCCAGGTTAAGAGAGCCGACGCGTTGTTGAAACTTTTTTGGCGTTCTTTCAGCGCATTTTCGGTTTGAATTGTAAGTTGTTGCCTGCTTTTAGGCGCACGTCTTAAAAGGCGCCCAATTTTGCCAACCCGCGCGCTCCCATTATGAAATTTGGCATCTGGACTCTGTGACAAATTTAATTACCAGCAGCAACGCGCCTGCCTGCCATTGATAACCCAAGTTCAATGAATCGTTCAAAATTGATAGCCATTAAAATTTCTGGCATGCCTGCGCATTGATCACACAAAATCATCACGAAATATTTTCCAAGGTCAGCTGCACCTGGCAGCTCCCCAACATGGAAAAGTTTCGGTACACAATAAGTACATGGCACACTTTACAAAGGCCAACTAATTAGCGGGTTTGCATAGCATCATAATTTGTAAGCAAAGTCTTTCGAAATATATTGGGGTTTCTCGATTTAAAAAGAGTAAAAAAAAGTTCTATATTAAGCAGCATACGATTTTAATAACCATTATAAAACATCATATAATTTGGGGTAAACTATAAAGAGGCTCAGCTTAAAATAACTTTCTTGGGCGACCCTTATTTATAGAATATATTTATGTTTAAAATGGAAGTTATTAAGGTAATAGATTTATATGTATATAAACTGACAGATGGAGAGAAATATTTAGACTATACGAGTAAGCAAATCAGGTACACGTGTTATTAGAAGATACTGACCAACAGCAAGAACCGGAGACGGAACAGTATTTCACGAACATTTGCCAGTAGCAGCTGTCAAAAGTCCTGAATAATTTATTAATTGTTCGCAGCTGCGTGTTTCTCTGTTAGCTACAACAAGAAGGGGCAGCTGCATATGAAGCGTAAATTAATTTCGCACCCTCCAGTTGTGTGCTGTCTGCTAAACTGATAGCTAAGCCAATTTAAAGTAAAATGTCAAGTTGTATTTTTTATCGAGTAGATTTCTTTTGCACCCTTAATTATGGCACTTTACGCCAACGCTAGGGGGAAGGTGGAGTACGTCGCAATTGGAAATTTTCGCTCAGGATTTTCTTTATTTCAATTTTTTTTTGTCTGCTGTATGCGCTGTCCAGAAACCGGGTGCGAATGCGGAGTCTATACACAAGAGCGCGCAGTCGTGCGTGCATTTTCCACCCTTTTCACTAAGTGCGATTGCTTTTCGAAGTGACTGTGAAGGCGGATTCTAAGCTTGGGGAATGCCAACAAGTGGCAATGACAATTGAATCTTCTGGCAATCAAAATCACATAAAATTCCCGATATTGAGTGCGCATTTGTTGTGCTTGGGGAGGGTAAATGAATTTAGAAAGTACTTCAAGACAGTTGCTTATGCATATATCGGTTTTTTATGATTGTTGCTTGCAAATGATATCTACCGTTGTAAATATTCATGTTAACTTTTAATCAAGCTAACCAAGCAGCTAACAAGGCTGTTAAGCGCTTTGGGGTACCAATAAGTATTCCACATATTAGTTCGATTTATCTACCCTTGATTCTACTATATCTAATACTTATATACTTTACATTCTGCGAGTCCATTACAATAAAATACAAGTAAGTCTAGACGAATTGAAATATCACCAAATGTTAAATATGTTAAATGTGTTGTTGCTTGTGGGAGAACATGCAGACATAACTAAAATTGTATGAAACATGAATGAAATGTTGGATATTGGATGTAGGTTATGCAAAAAAGGTGGCACAACAATTTGAAATTAAAATAAAAAGTAAGACTGATTTTTCATAAGAAACCCGTGCGATTACAGCATAATCAGTTGTACTTAAATGAGCTTCACTTGAGCATACAGCTTAGTGAGTTTTCTGTTTTAAAAACTGATTACCCGAGTTACAAGGACTTATCAAGAACAAGAAAAAAAGAAGATGACAACAGCAAACGACTTGCATGAAGTGCAACAACAGCTGCCGCACACAATAACAACGTTGAATGTTGCCATGCCATAAAGACGAGAAAACTCCTTTGTTTTCTTTTCATTAACGCAACGACAATGTATGAGAAGGCTACTAATTGCAATCAAGATAACTTCAACTTGTTGCAGTGCTTGCTCCGCTCTGCTCTGCTTCTTGCGGCGGTCACAAAAGCTCGCATCAGTATCGGCAAAGACATCAGAAACAATTGCTACACGAACATTTATTCCTTTTTTTATTTTGCTCTTGACCATGCATTTACTCTTCTATTGAATAATTCATTGAATGGGGGAGTTGACGCTTTGTTTTTTGGCAGTCAGTAAGCAATCAGCTAATTAAGTTGCGGCTACAAATTGATAGTTTCCATTTTGACTTTTGCCTAATCTAAAGATTCCTTATTGGTCCTTTTAGACGAAATGTTGCTGCTCCTGTAATTGCTATCGATTAGTCTGAATGAATACTCATCGCTTCGTTTGCCAAGCGAGTTGGATGTATATTGCGACTGTTATCGATGTGTGTTCGATATTTATCGATATTTCCGCGATTAGTGGACGTGTGTATCCATCTCTATTTTTCGATCGATAGAAACTGCTTAAGCACGTGAAACGGCTCGATTTAAGGTTATTTGCTTAAAAGAATGGCGAGCCTCTTATTTTCCGATCTCCTTGCCACAGCCTGGCCGTTGGGAAGGCAGCGGTCATGTCGCGCGAGTCATTTGACCAGAACATTGCATCAGGACCAAGGACATGCTCGGCGACTATTTATATCATCCAGCTGCGCGTGACTTTGTGGACGTGAGGAGTGTTATGATCTAAGACGCAGTCATTACCACCTACAAAAAAAAGGAAAAAAGTCGAGTTGCGGAATCAGGACTGTCTCACCAGGTTGTGCACGCTTGGCACCTGAAAAAGGCGCACAGCGTGCAGAAATTCTGGCCAATTCTGCATTTAAGTCTGAAACTGAAGGAACCGCTTTGCTAGACTTAAAAGGGCAGCAAAACATCCATTCACCTTGTGAGTATTGGAACTGTACATGAAACATAATGATGAATTCACAAAAATTCTGGAAGGATTAATAAGATATATGTGAGTACCATATAATATTTATTCATACCAGTTTTATTCGAATGAAATTAGCAATGTCATTTTAATAATTAAATATATACTTGTGTATTTCACTAAATGAGAGGCAAACAAATAATGTTGCTTCGCCTGCTTAAAACTATAAAAGGTTTATTTAAAGCCTTAACGACTAGACCAAAAAAAAAAGGAAAGCAAAATGGAAAAGGAAAATAAGTTGAGTGGGACAAATGTAAAATATTTCGTAGCCAGAAGCTGGGCAAACATCAACAAGCAGTCGGCGCCAAAAGCCAAACGTCCTTTTTATTACCTTTGTCAAATGCACAAATAGCTGAATCCTCCCCCAACAAATTTACACATTTTGTTGTTGGAAAAAAAAAGAAAAAGAAAAAAAGGGTAATTCCAAAGGTAGATCCGGCCGTGTCCTTTGCCGCTCCAATTTCGGACTGCGTGCGGGTGCTCAGGCAAATATTCAAACGTCTAAAAGTGTACAATAAAATATTATATCGTAATAAAAAGCAAACACACGGCAACGAATGCTCGAGTGACTGCAGAGTGTTAGGTGTGGGGCGGTGGGTGGTGTCGTTATCATGCGATTGAGCAATACTTTCGTGTAATATTTTGCTAGCCTGCCGACAGGTTGAGAGGATAAGAGTTGCCTGCGATTGCCACACACAACACACACCCCAACACACACACGCATGGGAAAATTGTCGCAATGCCTCAAGATTTATAGCAGATTTATCGATGGCTTTAGCTGTAGCTGCAGCTGCGGCTGCTGCTGCTATTCTTGCCATTGTTTTAACAAGCTGTTTGACATGTGCATATTACGTATACGCACTGCTGGAGTGCTAAACGATGTCCTTCAATGAGTTTACTTATCAGGTAGGGATCTATTGCTAGCAGCAAAGGGATATTGTGTTTTTTAAACTATCCGATAAAAGTACATTTTGTTGAGATTTTGTCCTACCTTTAGGGATTTGAATACTTTATGTCTTATTTGGGTTCAGGTGTAGTCCCCGTTAGATATCTACTAAAACGATAGGAAAACAGCACATTTTATATTAGTTTTGTGTGTCAGTTTTAATAAAAATAGTTGTTGATTGGGCAGCTTTGTATGAAGCAGATTGTGCTTGTAAAAATTATATGGGGACTAATAATGTTTTATCGATAAGTAAAATTATATATCGGGTAGTCATGTCTGTAGTAAATCTAGGAAAGTAAAGCAGAAATAAAATGTTGTATTGAATGCATGTTAATCGATACATTTCGTAGATACATTTCGCGGATTACTTATTATTATTAGCCAATTTAATGTAAAGTTTACATACTAATTTTTGGTGATGGGCTTAATCGTTAACTATTTATCGTTGTGTATAAGCGATAATTTTTATACATGCATTTAAGCGAAAATATATTTATTGATTAGCTTAGTCGACAATTAAGATATCAATTAATTTAATAGTTATTGCATTGTCGATAATTGTAACCGATAATTTATTTATCGATGAAATCAATCGCATCGGTGCTAAGTGATGAGTTTAATCGATAATTTATGCATTGATTACTTGATTCGCCGATACATTTAACCAATTATATTAAATCGATAGTTTTTATGAATGCATTTTATCACTAACCAAACAATATATAGACTGGACATCACATAGAAACAACGTTGGCACACAAAGTATCGGAGGCGTCTGGTCCAAACTCACGAGTAAGGGAGTAAGATATACATATGATGTATTTTTAAACCGCTTACTCTACAGGAAAGTGCTGGCGCACTCTCTTCCATATGATTTGTGAGATGGCAACGCTTAGGTACCCTAACCAACGATAGCGAGCTAAAATGCAAGAATTTCGCATCGACGTGCCAAACCCTTTCTCTATTTCATATTACTCGTGCCTTCAAAAGGGAAGAAATGCCTCAGCATTTGGGAAAAATTGAATTTTTGCGCAGTTTTGCTTGTCGGACACATACACACACACACACATTTAAACGATCCCTAAACATAAAGAGAGAGCATTGAGAGCTGAGAGTAAGTGCGAGCGAGATAAAAGTTAACAGCGTTGCCGTTCTATCGCACAAATCATATGAAAGAGAGTGCGCCAAGCACTTTCCTGTAGAGTAAGCGGTTCAAAAATACATCATATGTATATCTTACTCCCTTACTCGCGATTTTGGACCAGATGCCACCAATACTTTTTGTGCCTACTTTCCTGTATTCATGTCCAGTCTATATGTTGTTTGGTTAGTGATTTTATCGATCATACATAAAGCGATAAATAATTGTGGATATGTATCATTAATTAGGCTTACATTTAAAATATTTAAGGCTTTCTGTGTTTTCATATGGAATCAAACAGATATATTTAATTCCCTAATCATCAGTACTCAGAAATACTCTATTACAGGGGATATTTCAGTCGCCCAGCTCGATGTGCTTCTTATTTTTGTAATTTCGTTTCGCTTCTGTAGACAAACCAGAATCGTGACGTGTTGCGCTTTGTTCACATATAGAAACTAATCTAACCTGCTATATAAATAAATATTTATACGATGCATATATACGAATATGTATTTATACATATGTATTCAATATATCTATATGCTTATATCTAGACATTGTTCGCAACCAAATCTGAATGAATGACAAACAACTGGCAGCATGTTTTGAAAGTGAAATTTATTGTATATAATTCTTATTTACTTTTTAGTTTTCGATTCATATTTATTTTCATCGTAAATGAGTTTTTAATATTAAAATGGTTTCGAATAAAGCATAAAAGTGCATACAAAATATTTTTGTTTTGTGTTCGGCAAATAAGTTTTCCTCTGAATTTTCCTCTATCAAAAAGAAAGCGTGACATCACGCCTAAACACACACACACAAATGCCCACAAAAAAGAGAGATAGATAAATGAGTGAATACACCGAATACAAGATATATATAAAAAACAAAGCTCATACAAAAATAGTTGAGGAAACGTTTCCTAAAGTAAGTCTAGAGAAGTGTGCATTTAATCGCCGAACAGCTTCTTGCCCAGATCCATCATCCTGTGGTTGCGGCAAACGCGCAGCGCATCGGCCTTCTTCAGGACGGCCACAACATCGGCATTGACATCCACCAACTGGGAGAGGAAGTCCTCGTAGGCGGACTTCACGTTGGCAGGCAGCGTGCCGATCTTCACCTTCTTTAGCGTCTTCACAATGCCCTCAGCCCAGCCGGACTCGAGGGCAAACTCGGATAGCCAGGGCACCAGGGGCAGCACACCGCACATGGTCTGCATGCCTAGGAACCAGAGCTCCGAGATGTCCGACCAGTAGCCCTTGTAGGCAATAGAGACCACCAGAGCTGTGGGATCGTTGCTCTCATCGATGTTATACGCATCCCAGAGGAAGCGTATGGTGGCCTGTATGTAACGGCAAATGGAGAAATCGTTCTGTTTGACCTTCTTGGACTGCTGTTTAAGCAGCAGCAGGCCGAGCACAGCCAGATTGCCATGGATGACCAGATTATCGGGTGTATCCTTCAACTCGGGCAGATTCTCAACGACGAACTTCAGCAGATTGACAAAAGTTGGCGCGTCCTCGGCCCGTTTTGGCTCCAGAACCGTAAAATTCATGAGTATGTTGCACAAGGCGACAATGGCGCTGCGCGCCTCCTTCATCTGGGCTTGCTGCTCTGGCGTGGGCACCGGGTCCGGTTCGTTCATGCGCTTGAGACGCTCCGCACGCGGAATTGGCGGGCGCTTCCAGTGCGCAATGCTAAAGTACAGCTCAATGGCCTCCAACAACACCTCGTCCTGCTTGTGCGTGAAGAGCACGCGACGTGCCTCATCCTCCACGGCAAAGTGGCACAATGCTGGCATCATGACGCGCAGTATATCGACGGGTGGGCTGCCCTCACGTGGACCGGCGCGCCAGGCTTTCAGCTCGTGAAAGCTCTCATTGCCAATCTTTAGCATGAAGGGCAGCAGCTTGTAGATGGCCGGTCGCATCGCGGTGGTCTCCTGGGCCAGCCAGGCGGACAATATGCGCACCGTGGCAATAATGAACTCCTTGTCGCGCACGTTGCCACTGTCCTTGATCTTGTCCTGGCTGACGCGCGTGAGCACGGCCAGCACTTGGTTGAAGGCGCCCTTCAGTGCCGTATAGGTGGTCTGCTTTTCCTTGGGCTCCATGTCTAGCTGATCGCTGGCCATATACTCAATGCATTGTTCTAGTATGACAAAGCAGCAGGTGAGTAGTTCCGCCTGCTTAAAGGTCGTCTCTAGCTTCTTTTCATCCATCTGCATGCGCACCTCAATGGCCGCCAGCTGAAGAAGCATGAGGAAGAACTGTTTCTGATCGTCCATAAAGGCCCACTGCATGCCCAGAACCTGCAGCGTGGTGGCTATCAAATGCAGCGCCGGATCACGCTGTTTGGGTCCAATTTTGGCTTTCAGTATATCGCTGCAGCCCTTGAACAGGCTTTCCGGCCAGATCTGGCCCTCTAGCGAGTTAAGCACAATCTCACGCCGGCAGGTGATCAAAATATCGGCGAGTATGCGGCACAGCTCGTACTTGCGTTCCGTGTGATCCGTTTCCATGTCCAGGGCAATGCGCTGGATGAGTGCATGGAATGCCGTCGGATCCTCCGGCCAGGAGACCACGCCAAACTTCTTCACCAGCTGCACAATCAGATGCAGAGCCTCGTCCGTCTGGAAGCTCTGCGCCGAGTAAATTTGCGACATTTTGGGTATGGCGCCGGTGGCCAGAAGCGCCTGCTGGCCAGGCTCATAGCTGGCAATGCTCTTGAGGCAGCTGTAGGCCTCGCTCACCACAATCAGATTATCCTCGTAATCGGCATCATCCGCCTGCTCGACAATCTCTAGCAGAGTGGGTATCGCATCAATAATTTCCTTGTGCGTGGCCAGCTCCTCCTCCTGACAGAAGCCTGTCAGTATGGACAGGGCGACGCTCTTGTAGACCAGCGGCGGGCAATCGCTGGGCAAATCCTTGGAAACAAGCAGCTTTCGCAGAAAAGGAAACCCAATCGCCTCAAAGAGCAGCTGCTTGCCCGCTGTATTGCAGTCTTTGCCCTTCATCAGCTTGGTGACCATGAAGAGGGCCGCAAACTTTTCGGTATCGCTGCGTGTGCCCTTCAAGAGATTGGCGCACTTGCGCACGGGCTCTGGCACGTCCGTCATTTTGTAGCTCTGCTGCAATTGTCTGCCCGAAAACAACCAGACTTTATGTGGACTTTTCTCTATATATCTATGTATATATATAGGCGTCTATATGTGCACGCTCTATAAATAACTCTCACACTTTCACTTGGCTACACAGTTCCCGCTGGCGTTTCTTTCGGGCGGCGTGTTCGCTTCTCCGTCTTCAAATATGTTTTTGGGCTTGGTTCCTCGCTCGACGACGCACTCTCTCGCACTGATCGCTGTCGGGGAAAATATGTGCGACTTGTTTCGAATTTTCCAAAGTGGCCGCAGCTGTTGCTGTTCAAGTCTCTATTGGACATGACGGCAAAACCTACACAAAATTTTATTTTTACTTACGAGAACACTTGCATCAAGGAGGGGCAGAATCAGTTTAACAACAGATTTGTCGCTCTATATATGTACACATACATTTATTTTTCTCATTTAATTATATAATTATAGAGTTGAAATTTTGGTAAACCACTTTAAGTCTTCAGTGGTAAGACTGTCATATTTTTGTTCTCGCGGGTTATTTCTTTAGTCGCACAAAAGGTATTATTGTGTAAGAATATTTGGTATTACATATGGTATTTTTAGTAGGTGCCTAGTAATTTATGATTAGGAGTTATATAGTTTACATTCGTGGTAATATTGGAAATGGTAATCGTTTTATCTTATTGGTGTACTTAGTATTTTCTGATAATATTTATTTTCAGTATTTTCAGTAAATGTCTAGTGCTTGATTAATTAAATATATAAAGTTTTCACTGGTGATATTAGAAATGGTAATTAGTTTTTTCCTTTTGGCCTTTTTAAGTATTTTACTAAATGGTTAAATAGTATTTTCTAGTATATTCAGTATATTTCCGGTATCTTTCTTTTGCATGCGAGTATATTTTATACTTGAGTACTTGAATACTTTTTCATTATATTATTTCTCCTATACATGCCCATTAGAGTATACAACTGTAGGTATAGCATATTGATTTCCCATTTTCTTGAATTTTCACATGCATAGTACAATATGAAAATCAATTTAAATCGAGCGAATGACGAGTCATTTTAGACAACCCATGCAATGCACTTTCTCTCCCGAACTTTTGCTCTTTAGTTCTCCCGATTTCTGTATGCTCAACGGGCCGTGCTCATGAGCGATATTTGTGTATATTTAGAACATGATTTTTCGTTTTTAGGACTTTTATGTGTTTACATTCTAGCCAAACTGTGAAAAGTCAGCCGCCGGCTGCATTTGTTCCAGAATTTTTCAACGTGTTGTTTTTTTTCTTCTTTTATTTTTTATGCATATGCGTTAAACGATTCATTTGATTCCTATGCATCTCTGCTTCTACATATATAAAGCACATACCTCTATCTATGTGCATTTATTTACTTTGTGTATCATACACACAATATGCAAAAGGTAAAACTACATTTAAATATAATCTGGGCAAATCGCGTATACATAAATTATTTGGAAAAAAATATACACCTGCATATAAGCTTATTAACATAGGTGGATGTGTGTGAGTGAATATGTGGGTGCATAAGTATGTGTATTTATTTGCATATTTTATTTAAATATGCTTCTGGTTTACTCATATGGGGTCAACGAATTTAATTTTGCATTGCATTTTATTTTGTTGCACATTCAATTTGTATCACTTCACATAAATATGCGTGTTCGTGTGAGTATGTATTACATTTTTGCATTATTTATTGTTGCTACATTTATTTCGAACAATTTAAGATATCAGAAAAGTATACATATTTTATATGTTGCTATTTTATTGTTTTTTTTATTGTTTTAATTTTGAACATTTTTATACAAATATGTTATTTATACAAACTACATATTGTTATTTATTAAATTTATAGCATAAGATATAATGTATTTTAATATATGTTTAATTAATTAGGTACTTAATTCCATTCACATAAATTGGCAGCCTTGTTTGGAATAAATATGTATACTAAAGAATTAGATAACAAATATTTTAACCTATTTAATAATATAATTAAATACTTAACGCCATTTGCATGAATCACATTAATTATTTATACCATATTATGTATTATCTTCATTTATATCATTACATTAAAAGAATTCTGTTATATATTTAATTAATTAAGTACTTAATTCCATTTACATTAATAAGCTGCCTTGTTCAATTCATTATGCATTTTTACTTGAAGGTGCCAGCTGCATCTCATGATAATTATCACCTCGTAGGCACAAACTGGTACACTTTAATTCCCTAATAGCGAGCATTATGAGTTTGTCACAAACTTTGTCAAATATTGACAAAACATCTTTTTGACTCTTTTTTCAATATGCAATTTTTCTGTGAAGGGTATTTAGTAGGGAAAATATTTAGTAATAAAAAAAAAATCAGAAAATAAATAGACTACTTTTCATTAGTCTGCCTTAACTTTGCTTATAGCTTTTTAAGGGTATATGATCTTCGGTCTAACGGGAATAATGGTTTGTTGCGCGTTTTCTCATCAAATTTTGAATTTTGGCATGCAAAATTGTCTTTTGAATATTAAAAGTATATGTGTATATTAATGAGCCATGATATTTGTTACATTCCTAAGCCCGCGAAAATATGAGCAAGCAAATAGATGTGGATGCCCCTTAAAACCCTTTGTTATTCGCTTAGATATTCAGAGAAATGTATAAATACGAATGATTGGGTTATGTTTGCAAATAAAATAAAACTTTAATGTGATATTAATTATTTCAGATTTTCAGGTCTTAGGGTATGAGTGTGAAGAATTTCAGGCTACTTATGTTTATTAATAAAACATAAACATGATATAAAATATATTATATTTTAAGTCCCATGTAAATGAGTTCTCGCATTGCAGGCTAGATTATGTTTATTGTTTATATTTATTTGGTTAATCGATTTACAATTAACAGAAAGTTGTACGCATTTATTAGAATCAAGAATTCTTCCCTTTGTTGTATTATTTTCCCATCAAGTTGCAGCTTCACCAAATAATTAAATAACTTAATCCCAGAAGCAACCGAAATATTGTCACACACAAACACAAACATACACATACAAATACACACGCACGCACAAACTGATAAAATTTATTGTCAGTTTGATAAGTTGGTCAATCATTATGGAGTTTGATATCATATAAGTACTCGGTGTATATTCATATTGGCACAATGATAAAGCAAACGAACGCACGCACAGCGCACGAAAGCTGATTGCAAATTTAATTTGCATTGACAGTCGGTCTGCCTCTTGTTCGGTCGGTCAACTGGTCAGTTGCCATATTAACATAATTTAAATGAAATGCTTAACGGCAAAAATCCATTCGAATTGCGTTTGCTGGCAAACCAAATGCAAACTGAGCGCATCGCAATGCGCCATGCAAAAATCATACTCGTAATCACCAATGGCCATGGCCAACATTTGGAAACATATTGCACGCAGACCACAGCGGGTAAATGTGTGAAGAGTGCATGACTAGCAGATATCCTGTAAATGCAGACAATATAAATACCTTGGCTAAATTTAAAACATGTTTGAATCTTAAAGTTGTAATTGTTTTTTCGTAAGTTGCGGATAAAGTAAATTTTATCTATATTGAGTATATGGGTATCCACATACCATACTTACCCTGGCTTTTATAGTCTCTGAGATCCTTGACGCTGGACTTTTAAATTTGGCTTCTTCAGCCTGCACCACTTGTGCAGCAATTGTGTAAATGATCAATTCTCCCTTCTCTGGCCTTGACTAAATAATAGTATAAATGGATTATCTAGATTTAAAACTAGTTTGAATAATTGATTTGTAATTCGTATAGTTCAGAATATCGGGGGCACTTCCTTGAGGCTAGGGCTTTAAGGTCGGCTTCTTCTGCCTTGGCCTCTTTTTCCTTTGGTCTTGAGTCTTTCAAACAAGTTCGCAACTAAAATGTAAAATTCGTATGGTTGGGACTTGCGGAAACAGAGCTGGGTATATTCATATTAGGCAATAAACGGAATCCACATGCAGAGTTTGAGTTTACAGGGTAGAGCCACGCCTCCGCAAAGCTCACCCGCATGTAAACTAATTCGTATCTCATAAAATGGGTCTGTTTGTATTTGTTATTATTATTTTAAATTGATAATGCTGGCGTTATTCTCATGCGGCTGGCAGCTTCGTTTCGTGGGTTCCATGGATAATTTGAACATATTTTTGTGTGTGTGCGTGCATGTGTGTGGATTTACAATAATTGGGTTAGAGTACAATTTATGAATTCGGTCGTTATACATTTTACTAATTATGCCAATGTTATTATAGTAATTCCGGAAATATGCTGGCAATACCTGGGTGTATGCCACTTGAGTTTGTTTATCCACTGATTAAATTTAGTATGGAAATTTTTCAACATATATATTTATATATATATGTATATATAGATATTAATAGCAAATGCTAACAAAAAGTTGTAAAGTGATTCAATGGCTGCTTTAAGGACCGCCTAAAGTCATTTTGAAACCTGCCAAATGTGTGGCAAAAACTTGACAAGTCATAATGACACACAATCTATTTGAGTTCTAGATATTGGAACAGTTTGCCTAGGCTGAAAACATTCGAGGACAACATTTTTGGTACCATCAAGATGAGGAAATTGTTGATGATACCCAGAGCCTCAAGTTGGAAATCAATGTTGATGATCTGTGCACAACATTTTGGGGCCAGTCAAAAGTAACCAAATGTCTAATGCTGGCGGTTAGCTATCTATTTATTTTCCCCACAGCGCCCTGTCCCGCGCCGTTCTGCTCCGTGTGGCCGTCTTGGCCGAGGTTGAAGCCAGGCCGCAATTGTTGGCCATTGGCAAATTCGATGAAATGAAAAATACAAACAAAATCATTTGTCAAAACATTTCGAAAGAGCTTTATAAACTCTTGGCTTCAATAACAGGCGGCGACGGCGACAGCTTCTACATCCTCCCCTCCCCGCCCATAATCGATGCTGTCCACTGACGCAGGGAAACTTAACAACAAACTGAACCAATCGTCGTGCACAATGTTGGCGCTGTGTGAAGGCGAAAGCGGATACGGAATCGGAATTGGAAGAGGAAGCGTCAGTAAGTGTGTGCTGTGTAAGTGTGTGGGTGTCTGGGTCTGTGTGCTTGGCTTTCTTAACTTTGGAACTGCTTTCAGTCTGGGCCTAGGTCAGTCAGGATTCGAGTGTTGCGAGTCATTTAAGTGTTCCTCTTCGGTACGCCCTAGTACCCGCTCATGATTAGTGTTAGGCGTTCTTTTCGTCCTTTGCTTTTTTCGTTTTGCCGACCTTTTTGATGCGTTCATTTTTCTGGCTTTATTATGGTTATTTTGGCGTTTTCCTTGCTGATTTTTTGCTGTAAACATCGTTTGTCAAACGATTTATTTCAATTATATATTTTCCGATTCATGCTTTGTTATATTTATTTCTGAAGTTGTTGCTTCTCATCTGTTGTTCGTTTGTTAGATTAAAGTAAATGAGACTTGAACTTGCGATAAATGTGAATGATCTAGCTTTTCATTGATTTCGAATATGTAAATTGGTATGAAGAATTACTATTTGAGAAAGTTTAAAGTCTCTTGGTTATTTATTAAAGTCAGCGCTTCTCTGGAGGCGAAACCATCTTTATAATATATCTAAACGTTTATATCTCATTTATATTTCATATACATTAAATTTATAATATATTCTTTCATTGGGCATAGACATAGATAAAGAAAAGACGCCTGTTTCGTTGTTCTAAATGTTTACTGAAGAATTTTAAGGGATACTGATTTGCTTATAGTATACATTTCAGCTGGATTATGCTTGTTAGTCCGACGCTCGTTTTAAGACAAAGTTCATTACAGATTATATACATATGTTGTAATTATATACGGCTCTCGTAACTATGAAAGGCACAGTTTTATCTTTAGGTTTATTCTTAATTTCTATCAATATTTGTATACTTTACTACTACTTTGATAGTGGATTTTGGGCATTTATTCAAACTGTATTTAAATAAAGTATTTTAATGTCACTAACAGACATTTTGCTTGACAGTATCCTCCGTTTTGACCTTTAACTTCATGTCAGCAACAGAAATGAGCTTTAAAAATAACCTGATATTCTCAGCTGGGAGCTGTTTTTAGTTCCCTGCACTGGGCTGGTGGTCGTCCCCAGTTAGCCGAAATGGCATCGAAAAACTGTCAAATAATCACATCCAATGTAAAAGCCTTTAGGCGGCAGCCGGTTGTTCTTTCATTTTGCACCACCAACTCCCCATTGGAACTTTGATGCACGAGTTCCGCTGGGGCCTGGCCCAGCTGTTTGCCGGCGAGCCACGTGCCAATTTAAATGCAAAATCAAAAGCCGCCGGTTTGAGAAAAATTTAATTTCGCCAGGCAGCAAAACAATCATATTTTCCTTTCTTTCCTGGCTGCTTTGCGCTTTTCACCAGCTTCGCATATGCACACAACCCCCACAGGCCAGGACACAGGAGTCACAAGACAGCAACCTGGAAGCTGGGGCAGTTCCTCCTTCCGACTGTTAACATTTTTTTCGCGTGTTTCGTAAGATATCAATGACTGATTAATGTGGGGCTCGTAAAGGTTGCCTAGCAACTAGGTTATGCGGGCGTGGGCATAAACTGTGGGGTAACCAGACGATTGCCAAACCGTTTTCGAATTTCAATGGCACGTGCCATGTCTCGCCTAACCACACAGACTCACCTCTCTAACAATATTTTACCGCAAGCATAAATTCCTAAGGAGACTGAAAGCGTATGTAAATCTGAATGAGATCCGTCTATCATGTACTTAAATGTATTAGATCAAAGTGAGAGTTGGAATGGGAAATGAGAAGATTAGATTCCGTAAAATGAGGTCTCCCTTTTTTTGGGAAATATTTAATTTAAAGTACATAACAGTAGCGAAATAATTTGTCTTTCATTATCAGCTTATCGATACTTCGATTAAACGATAACTGTCTGTCAGTCACCTAAAATGCTAAAATTCCGATAGCCGAACCTAAAAGTCGTTACATGAGTCTTGCATTAAATCGATAATTGTCAGTTAACCAATAAGCCGATTCGTTTTTTTTTTTTAAATGTAAATGAGAAATATTGTGCGACTCGCTGTTTTTTATATTCAAAATATATTAACCTATTACAAACAAATGATATTTAAACTGTATTCCGATAAACGAGACATAAAGCGACGTTCAGGTTCACAGATTTGTCAGTAAATCGACAATATTTGATTTACCGATAAGCCGATTATTATACTTTTAATTTAAATATACAATAGTGTACAACTCACAGTTAACATCGTTGTGGAGAACCGCATAGCCTTTTCTCCTGAACAACGCCAATTTATGCAAATCCCCGTGAATGGCTTATGCTTCATGAATTTATATCGAATAGCAGATCGCAGCTTTAAGAGCCCCTGTCCAATGGAACAATAAAAGCTCATTTGTTGCTATTATCGTTTGGACCAACAACAAATAACAAATCATGGAGCCAGCGGGGCGATGGGGCACTAAGCACAAAACACCCACCTGTTTCTGAAAGAGAGCTTGGAATGAGCCTGAGCGGGCGAGTGTGGTGGGCTGGAGGGTGTGGCTTATAGCCGAATCGTGCACAGCGCTCACCCCGGACAGAAGCTGTGCGCTGATGCCGCACAAACTGCTGCCAATAAATTGTGTTAATAAACCAAAAGTTGTTAATTTAAATGATTTATATCTGAAGGTTGTAGTCGTTGGGTGGTGGTGGGTTGTAGCTGGGCCGTGGTATGTTGGTTATTGCTGAGCCTCAAAAATGTACGTAATTTGGCATAACTTTTGCGGGGCTGTGCCTTAGCCAGCCTCTTTGGTCCGCGCCCAGTCTTCCCAGTGAGGGGTCAACTGTGTGTGAGTGGGGGCGTGCCGCTTGCCCGCCATCAGCTTAAACCAATTTACGTTGCCGATGTCTTCATTTTGGCAGCGGCTCAGCGCCGTGTGTCGTGAATTATGGCGGCCCCTCACGGCCAAATGGGGCAACTGTGCGTATGCGTAATTTGCAGACGGGCCGGACAGCCTGTTGTCTATGCTAGTCTATGCCCACCGCCCACTTTTTAAGGCTACTATCGAAAGCCAGCAAAAACTTTGGCAGTTCACGCTCGCATCCTTCTGCTATATACAGCCTAGCGTGTGTATACATAATGTATGCATGTATATACATTAACTTATATATAAATTTATGTCTTATTGTTTGCAGTCAAAATAATTTCATTTGTTTGTCTTTATTACAAGCAAATCCCGTTCAATGCCGCATTGGCTGTCCTGCTAAAAGGGGCCTAAGGGCGTGGTGGAGGGGGCATGTAGCATTTCATTTAAGCGGCAGCTTCCATTTTCCACAGCGTTTGCTTTTAATGGTCGGCGGCTGTTTGGGGGATTTTCCACATCTTAACTCCGGCCGAGACCTACAAATATTTGATGCTCACATTTTTCGCTGTTGTTTCGTTTTATTGATTGGCGCCGTGCCTGCTTTATGAGCCCCATTGTTGTCCTTGTTGTTGCTGTTATTGCTGTTGTTGCCTTTACTATTGTTTTTGTTGCTCTTTTTGGCTGTTTGGTTGGCTTCGCCGCTGCTTTCAAGCGTAACACAGCGCTACATTGTAAAGGATTTCGACGGAATTTAAATTGTTGTCCCAACAGCTTGACAGGAAGTCAGTCTTCATCTTCCTCCCTTATCCCGCTTGCGTTTCACTTCTTCAACTTTGTTTTAGTTTCTTTAATTAACAATTGATAAGCAACTATAAATTGCGTATTTTTGCTCTTCAATTATGGACCTGAACAAATATTTGTGCCTGGCACGAGCTTAAAACTTTTCTGAGCTAACTAAATATGCCCATTCTTTGTGTTTTTGCTATTAATTCAATATTATTACGTTAAAAATAAACGCAACCAAACGAATTGTCTTCCCTAAAGTCTCTCCACCTGCTTGAGTTTTTCGATTCTGAAACTTATATCATGATCTTAAACATGTTTCTTCTGGCTTACAACTCCGAAAAAAGCCTTATAATTCAAGAATTCGAATAATGGTAATTATTTATCAAAACTGAATCTATTTGGACAAGTAATATTTATTTGGTAAGTTACCAAATTCTGGATTTATTTGTCAGCTTTAATAAAATAAAGTTATTTAGCATTTTCAATAGTTAGTTAAACAAATTTTTGTTGCATTTCAAAAGAACACGTCGCGTTCTGTGTTGCATTCATTTTATCCATTGCGAGTATATTCATGAGATTATGCATTCTCTCAGCTGGGCTCAGATGAAGGCTTCTGGCTGCCATTCTGAGCTGGAGTTGGGCAAGTTGGCATGGCATAAATGAATATAAAGCACTAGTTTACAACTCAGTCATTTGACAAGCGCTCGTAAGGACATCGGCGGACGCTCAGGTTGTGATATTCGCTGTTGTAGTTGTTGCTGCTTTTGAATTTTTAATATAATCATGAATTATGCAAAATAGCTGATAAGACAGCCAGCGCTGAAGACGTTACATTTGCGGATTATGGCTGGTAAATAACACCACGCGACTGGACATTTGTGAAAGTGATCGGAAATCTAGAGAAAAATGTGAGAACACTTATGAACTCTGCTGTTTTATGTTGCAACACTTGTTTGACAAATTTGCAAGTCAGCTCGTAAATTTTGTGATTTTTTGTGCTTTGGCACAGACATAAAAATGCTGGTTCTATCTAAAATGCAGAAGTCATTGATAGGTCAAGGCTGCGCGCCTTACAAGGTGTGTGCGTGTGTGTGTATGTATGGGTTTGTGGCCGAAATAAATTTGCTATTGATAGCAGACAGCGCCAAACAACTTGTAATCAGTTGAAAAGGGCTGCGCGCCCAATTCCCCAGTGGCTACCGACGCGTTCACACCATAATCCAATCGTTCGAATCGCTTTTATGGTTTCCACATGGCGAATCGCGTGCGAATTTGAATTTGAATTAGTTCTACGCATGCCGCCACGTGCTGTTACCCATTCTGCGCTCTTCATTCAATCCGACGAGCCATTCCATTACATACCATTTGTTTAGGATCCATTCACATCCATCTAACCATCGTAAGCCCCGCCGGGGCTGCCAAAGGTTTTCGGCGTAGGCGCGCCGCGTGTGTCCACGTTCTCTATCATCAGGACACATGCTCCGTTAAAGTGCTAAAAAACAAACGCAGCGAATCAAAAAAATGAAAAAAAGAAAAACCAAGCAGCTCGGAAAAATAAAAACTTATTCACGTCATTTTATTTGAGGCATTCCTTGATATGGTCTCCCATATTTTGTATGCGTGCTGTGCGATTTGCTATTTTTGGTTGTTTGTTATTTGTTTATTATACCCTGTGGCAAGAAAAGGAAGCATGCAACAGGCGCCAAAATAATCTTCGACACATTGTACAATAGCTTAGAGGAAATGGGATTTGCTTTTATATGTTTCTTCTAGTTCGCTAACTTGTTGAATTTAAATTTCGGCCCAACATTTTTTGCCTGCTCTAAAACTAAATATCCTAAATATTTGAGGTACACTTTTTAATCCTATATAATCCTATTTTACTGTACAGGGTAGCTCCTAGTCTGGCCTTGTTAAGTAAACCTTTTTATCTATATATATATATACTCTTTTTTGTTTGCACGCACCGCATGTACTCGCAATATTTATTGCATAATTTTCATCATAACAGCACAAAGAAGGAAAAATTGTCCGAAATTCACCCCAAACACATGTGTGCGTGTGTGTCCATGTTTGTACTACCGGAAATTGGTAGGCGACATTTTGAGTCACTTATTTGGTTAGTCTAATTGGATATGGAACCCTTTTGATTAAATTTTAAAAGTGTCTTTTCTACCGATGAATCATTGTGGAGGTTTTCGCTTTCAGGCGAAATTGATTAAGCTCATCTTAGGGCTTAGATAAGGGTCAATACATTTTTATACAGAGGGTATTATAATTTTGTCGTGAAATGTGTAACGCATAGAAGTAGACATCTCCGACCCCATAAAGTATATATATTCTTAATCAGCATCAACAGCCGAGTCGATATAGCCATGTCCGTCTGTCCGTCTGTCTGTTTCTATGCGAACTAGTCCCTCAGTTTTAAAGCTATCTTAATTAAACTTTGCAGAACTCCCTCTTTCTGTTTCACGCAGTACATATTTGAAAACCAGCTGGATCGGACCACTATATCATATAGCTGCCATAGGAACGATCGGTCGAAAATTAAGTTGTATGAAAAAACATTTTGTTTATCAAGATATCGTGACCAAACTCAGCATTTACTATTTTCCCGGTACTTCTTAGATAGGGGCAAAGCACTATGAGCATTATGAAAAGGTTGGGTCTGCAAGGGTATTAGATCTTTGGCGTGCCGAAGATAGCCCTTCTTTCTCGTTTTAATTATAAATATATTTTATTTAAATTAAATCGAATCGAAAAATATTAAAGCATAGTTAGAACAAATTACTTCTAACTGATTTATGTAATTATTTATTTAGTTTTCGATCCAATTTGCTCTTGAAAAATGTGTTCTACGCAGATTTTAGTGGTAAAAAGCTTTTTCGAACTCAATTTTGTTGACTTGGAAAATGGGCCGAGCAGAGCTTTTATAGGTTACAACGCCTTTTCTAAGCTTTTAAATGCAAAGGCTTTTTTTGCTACAATTATAGCAGCTTTTTCCTATACATATTTGCCTAAGCTTTTCATTGTTTATGGTGTCATATTACAATAGTGTCCATATTATTGAGTAAACCAACAAAAAAAATAAAATACAAATAATGTAACTTAAATTAAACCTTATTATATTATAGAAATTTTCTCTTAATTTTGTCGTCTTCAATCAGATGTTTTTATCTTTCATAATATGCAGTCTGAAAATTTACAAAATATATATACTTTATTTTATTAATAATTAAAAAATTTATTTGTGGCACCTTTTGACAGAATCGAGGGCATTGGCATTATATATTGAAAAAGAAGAGAAGGGAAATATGCTTAGGCTCATGATTCACAATAGAAAGATTTTCAGCTTAAAATTAAACAAATATCATTTTCAATCATCAGAGAAACACATGTAATTGCTCGGAGAGGTCCCTCTAGTAGGCGAAAAGATTCTGACTGCCATTAACCTGGCAATGGCCAGATCGATTCCGTTCCTGGACAATTAAGGCAACTCGTGACCTCCGGCAGTCGCCAGGTATCCCCTGGGTAGGCGCTGCACACCCATGCCGCGCCTATATAATACGAGAAGGCGACTAAGACTGAGACCAGTAACGTTTTAGGTTGCAAGCTCTGGACAACCCTACACGACTGATGACCCCTGGGCTGACGGCTGACAGTATTCTAGCATCTCAGTAAGCGGAGTGAAATCTGGCCGAAATGACTGCTAGGTTAATGCTGTTACCGCCCCCGTCCTGTTAAAACATGGCAAATCTCCTAGCACGCTCCTCGAATCGTCGCCATTTAGTTGGCAGTATAGGTACAGATGTGATATTCCTGATTAACGCGGATCTGGCTCTTAACACCCGACCATATGAAGGCGGGTGTCAACCCTCGCATGGCTTCACTGCTTGCAAAGACAACCATGAGATCTAAACGCGACTGTACAACGACCAAGGACAAGGGCTTAGGAGTTGGGACCCAATAAAATGAGTACCAATGAAACCCCACAAATGAAGGAGAGCAGTGATGCTTTTGCAAAGAGCAGCAGAATGGCGAGATCACCACTAGGTGTACAACAGCCGCCCCGACGGAGACGAACTCAGGACGGGAGCCAACGACGGCAACCTAGAGCAGTTCAGTACTACGAGAACTCGGGCAGGAGAGCTCAAAGCTGGTAGTCATGCTCGAAGATGGCAAGCGACGCTCCAGCCACTAGCCAATGCGAGACTCGATAGAGAGCATCAGAGTCCTCTACGAGCTGGCGGCAATCCAGCTGCACGACGAAGGACCCAAGGAGATCATCCCAAACATCGCCATTGTTCAGGACGACGATAGACGTCGAGCGGAAGCAAGCCACAGCACGGACACCACAAACAAAACGAATCCGAGGACCATCCGGTAGCCAGGCTACCGTATAAACGGCGCAGCAGACACCGAGCCCCAAAGCGGATGGCGACAAGTGGAAGGATGTCACATATAAAAAAAAGGAAGGAGGTCATCAGGAAAAACAGCAAGGGATTGCTCAAGGAAAAGGCGCGACCGGATGCTATAGTCATATCGGCAAAAGGCGAAGCGAGCTACTCGGAGATACTGAGGAAAGTTAAAGCGGACGAAAAACTGGGCGAGCTCGGAAAAGCGGTGACAAGGATAAGGAGGACACAAAAAGGATACCTTCTTCTTCAGCTTAACCACTCGGGAGAGAATACCATAGCATTTGGAAACCTGGTAGGCGAAACGTTAGGCGAAAATGCAGAGATCCGGACGCTGTCTTACCGAGTGACCGTTGAGTGCAAGGACCTGGATGAGATCACGACCAGAGAGGATATCTGTGAGGCGCTGAGGGGTCAAATCCAAATACTGGACATAGCCCCTGAGAAGATCAGCCTCCGAAAGGCGTACGGCCAAACACAGACGGCGACGATAAGACTGCCAGCGGGAAGTGCGAAAAAGGCCCTTTCAGTAGGTTTCCTGAAAGTAGGCTGGGTTAACTCGAGAATCCGCGAACGGATTAACATCACCAGATGTTTCAGATACCTCGAGCTTGGACATCTAGCAAGATTCTGTAAAAGTGATCTAGACAGATCGAATCTGTGCCGACTGACTAAGGACTGCAAACAAGAACCGCAGTGCATGCTCTGTAAGGAAAGAAATGCCGACTGCAAACACATTGCCGGCAGCGGCAGATGCCCAGATGTTTAGGAGCGCCCTGGCCAACAGAAAATGAAGTGGACACAGCTGAACCTCAACCACTGCGAGGCTGCTCAGGCCCTGCTGACACAATCAAATCACCGGTCCAGGAGGTCAGAGCAAAAAACGACGGATTCGTGAGAACAACGCTCGCAATAGAGCTCCTTTCATCATAGCCGGAGACTTTAACGCCTGGGCCGTGGAATGGGGAGGCAAGGAAACTAACGCGAGAGGGACCACCCTGCTAGTTCGCGGCGCTCGACTTGGGCCTTGCAAGCGACGGGCAGGAGCTCACGTACTGCAAGGCCGGTAGAGGCTCGATTATAGACCTTACCCTGTTCACCAGCTCACTTTATAGGCAAACTACATGGAAAGTCAGTAATGAATTCACATTCAGCGACCACCGAGCAGGGCATTTCGAGATCCACGGGAGAGAATGAAGAAAACAGCAGCCCAAAAAAACAGGCCCCAAATGGAAGGACAACAGCCTCGACGATGAAACCTACACGGACTCCTTACGTCATGCTCAATGGACTTGGCAGCTGGGAAACATCTCGGACGCATGCAACTTATCCATGCCCAGGAGGATGCCAAACAGAAGAGGAGCACCTTGCTACTGGTGGAATGAGCAAATCAGCGACCTAAGAAAGGCCTGCCTGCGTGCTAGAAGGCGCTCTCAGCGTGCCCGAGCAAAAAACTAGGCGACAAAAAGGCTCCAGGACCAGATGGGGTGTCAAACAAGGCGCTAAAGTTAGCAATGCTAACGAAACCTGACGCCTTCGCCGAGACACATACTAGATGTCTACAGGACGGTGTATTCGCTAAGAGATGGAAGCGACAGAAACTAATTTTTCTACCGAAAGGGGACAAGCCAATAAAGGAACCTTCGGGATACAGGCCAATCTGCCTACTGGACACGGCGGGAAAGGTACTGGAAAGGATTGTGTATGACCGTCTACTTAGTGTCGTCGAAGAGAAAGAGGCCCTGTCCAACCAGCAATATGGATTTCGCAAGGCAAGGTCTACGGTCGATGCAATTAAGGCGGTGGTAGATATTGCCGCTAAAGCAATAGAGGGAACCAGATGGAGGTGGGGAGACATGGAGTATTGTGCGGTGATTACGTTGGACATCCGCAATGCCTTTAACTCAGCAAGCTGGTCTCGTATACTGGAAGCCTTAGACCGAATACGGATACCGTCCACCCTTTTCCGTATAGTATCCAACTACCTGTCCGATCGGGTATTGAGTTATGATACGGATGACGGTGTTAGGAGTTACACGGTCTCAGCAGGGGTCCCACAGGGGTCGGTCCTGGGATCACTCCTGTGGAACATAATGTACGACGAGGTGCTCAGAGTGCAATTGCCCCAGGGATGCAGAATCATAGGATTCGCGGATGACCTAGCTCTAGTAGTGGTGGTAGTGGTGGAAATAGTAGACGTGGAAGCGGCTGCAAATGCAGCCATAAGGATCGTGGCCAGCTGGATGCGTGGCGCTAGCCTGGAGCTGGCAGGCCATAAAACAGAGGCGGTCCTCATCACAAGTCGCAAAATAGTCGAGTTTGCTAGATTTCAGGTAGACAGCGTTAGTATTGAGTCAAAGGCTTCCATTAAGTATCTGGGGGTCATGTTAAACAGCAGGCCTAGCTTTCGACCGCACGTAGATTATGTAAGCCAGAAAACAGCCAAAATGCAGGCGGCCCTTTCGAGGATGCTACCCAACATAGGAGGACCTAAAGCAGGTAGACGCCTGCTCCTCGCGAAAGTTGTAGCCTCCGTGCTGCTCTATGCTGCACCGATAAGGGCTTCAGCGGTTGCAAGCCAGAAAGGCCTCTGAAGGAAGATGTCAATCCCCTATAGGCTCAGTGCTCTGCGCACCATTTCTGGATTTCGGACGGTGTCGGACGAGGCAGCCACAGTATTGGCAGGAATGCTGCCAGTAGATATACTGGCCAAGGAAATAAAGAAAATGCACATGGCCCGAATAGCCACGGGAGACGCTGTCTCAGTGGACGTCATCCGGTCGGAGAGAGCAACATCAATGGCAACTTGGCAGGAGAGATGGAACACGGCGAACAAGGAGAGATGGATACATAAACTGTTCCCGAATCTGGAGCAATGGATTAGGAGACGGAATGGTGAAATGAACTTCCACCTAACACAGTTTTTCAGTGGACATGGCGGGTATAGGAAGTATCTCCATAGGTTCAGGCATGAGGACTATCCAGAGTGCCCGAACTGCCCAAATCTTGACGAAAACCTGGAACACGTGCTGTACCAATGCTCGAGAGGTAGTGGGCTCTGTACATCCACCGGAGGGACTGATAGCGTTCATGCTGGAAGGAGAGGACAAGTGGAGAAATATAAGCCAGCTCATAATAGGCATCCAGAGGGATCTGAGACGATGCAAAAAGGAGCGACGACTAATGGATACTGCCTAAAGTAGGCAACTTATCCCCGCGAAGTAATAAGTAATACTTTGCGGTGATCCCGCGGGGAATGTGGTGTGTGAGTGGGTGAGTTTAGTACGTAGGTGCTGACGGTTGGCCCGGGCCATCAGTAACTTACGAAGATTTTCACCGTAACCAAAAAAAAAAAAAAAAAAAAACACACACACATATTCATACACACATTCATACACACATTCATACACACATTCATACACACATTCATACACACACACACACACACACACACATTCATACACACATTCATACACACACACACACACAGACACACATTCATACACACACACACACAGAGGCACACATGCGGCATATGGTGCGGATAAATTGTTTCTGTAAACGATGCCGAAGGAGGCTAAATAAAAGCGCAATAAAGATATTTGCGGGGCGCACACATTGCAAGGCAGACATAAACAACAACAACAAAAGCGAGTCGATGGCAAGGATAAAAAAAATGCAGCGGCCGGCATTAAAAGGGAAAAGCTCTACCCAATGGCCGCGTTCAATAATCAACTGCATATTGGGTATATATATATATATATATATATGGTCTTGTGTACATACAGAGACTAGAGATGGGCACGGCCTTTAAGGCCGAACGCGAACACGAAAGCCTAAGAGTGTTCTACGTTTTTGATACGAGTCGCGACATTTTTAGCTATAAGATTTTTGTTCACAGATAAGTAAAAACGAGCCGTGTGTTTTCCTTAATTTCCTTATTCAGATATTGGACGCAGTTGTTTCTTTTGCACCAGTGTGCCTTTGTCTTTCGTGCTTTTAGGTTCATTTTCGTGTGTGTCCGCGTCCATCTCCAAAACAGATGCTTGTACTCGAGGATACTTTTACTCGAAAATACTCGTGTGTGTCTGAATTGCTCTGAAGACTTTAGGAGCCGTTTGGCTTGGATCGATGTAGCGTCTGGCAGAAATATTCTGCGCTGTTAATTTCGCTATCATCCGCTCCGACAGCAGTGATTGAAGGCAGAGCAGCAGCTAAACGCTTAACGCTGATTGCTCTGCGCTGCAGCTGTAAATTGAATGTTGCCATCGTCGTGGCTGTTGCTGCTGCTGCTGCCGCTGCTGTTGCTGTAACGCATTATTTTTAATCGATTGCTCATACACCAAGTTGGACTAACGAGCAGTCGTGCTGGCATTATGTAGCTCCTCGAACGGCTAGTTAATGAAAACAGGCTGCTTGTGTAGAAAGTTGAGCCCCCAAAAGGAGCAAGCATAAAAAGTTGGCTGTGTTTCCCTTAACTGACAACCATGGCCATGGCCCTTAACAACTGCTCCCCTGCCCTAGGCGGCCTAAGCAGCTGTCGCGTCTGTTAATGTTGCCGAATTTGCATTTCATGCGGCTGTCGCTGCCGTCGTCAACGTATTGTCAAGTCACGTACCCAATTTACAGCAAAGAAAAGTCAATACACTCGGCTGACGGACGCGTTCGCCTGGCCCATTTGGCCCCTGGCCTTAAGGTCGCTAGACCAGCAAAAAACAGCATGTCGTGCCCAGAGGCAGCATTTTCACTGCCAACGACTCGGCAGAGTAGATTGCATTTAAAACGGCTTAATAGCTGCATACGCGAATTTCTTTAAAGCATGTCAACTAAATCAGCTGATAAATCGGTGTACCCAGAACTTCTGCTGGGATAGCATTCCAACTATATATCCGATCTGATATTTCCGATTAGTTTTAAGCGCAGATTGCATTTATTGAAATAGTAAACGCATTTATATCCTCTTAGTGGGCATTTTTTGTTTAAATTGATGTGCTGACGGTCTAATAATCATTGAATTATTATAATTAAAAGACTTTAATTATTTAAGTTGAATGATATAGTCTGTGTAAGTTGTCTTGGCTTGGTGATGGTTGACGCTCAACTCCCTGCTTGATATATCTAGTGACTTGCATTGATGGGTGTGTTCCTTATAACTACATGAATAGTTCATCGACTAGCAGCGACACCTAGTAATTGGTTTGGTTGGTCCACAAGTCATTTGACTGGCTTAAATACGATTTAATTAAAATCCAAAAGATGCTTTTACCTAAGGTAAAATTATGGTAAATAAATGTGGCAGTAATTGCGACAGCCAAATAAATAATTAAAGCTTATCATTTTTTAGCAAATAATAAGTAGTTATTATTTAAAAAATATATATCAAAATTTTAGTATAAATAAATCAACAATTACACATTTCTGATGAACAAATTTAAGATTTAATGAATATTTCATTATAATATAATTTCATTATATATATATTGTAATATATTTTTGTGTATGTTGGAATTATTCAAATTAAATATGCTTCAATTTCAAGAGCACATTCCACCCCACGTAAAGCTTTAAGATGCATATAGTTAGCTTTTACTAAATATCTTTTTTAATCTTTAGTCAGTTCGCATAGTCAGTAAACGCACAAATCTGAACATGTTTTCATGAACACTTTATAAACTTTCCCCAACGCTGCTGTTAACATTTCAATATGTGGATTTGTCCCTCGTATTGCTACATTGAGAGCTCCGAGTGGCTGCAATTTGAAACAGAAACATTTGATGAATGTTCCACGGCACGTTACACGGCTTTTTATTTAACACTCGTTGCGATTGTGTTGACAGAAGTTCTCTAGTGTTCGAAATGAATAAAATTAGGAACCGGAACTCCGACACGAATGAGCTGAGCCTCGGGTCGAACTTCAGTCATTGGGCACTCGACAACAATTTGGATTTGAAATCAAAACTATGTAGGCTGTTTGCTGGCTGGCTGCTTGGGCTCGAACTGGTGCCTGGGGTTAAATCGTAAATTTTGGCTCTTGTTTAATTAGCAAAGTTGACCCATTGCCCGACAATTTAATTAGCTTGATGTGTGAGGAGCATTTAGAGTGCTGCATCTATGAGATCTGATTTATTTGAGACTTCTTAACTCCGTTTGTTATGGTAATTGAAAAGAGTTACACACAAAATATTAATAGTATTAATATCATACTGTTATTTTTGTATGGGGATAAAAGGTTTCCATGTGGCAATATATTTATAGTATTTATTGTTCCTTAAACCTGGGGAATCATTTCTTAATAATTTAAGAAAATCAGAAGCTTAAAAGCAAGCTTTTAAATAAACGAATACCAATATAAAATGCAAATATAATTATATTGTATATTGTTAAATAGTTTTTTGGAATAGTTTATTTATTTCTTAGTTTGAGAATAATATTATACATATTATTTTTATTTGTTTTTTTTTTTTTTACTATACATAATAATGGCAAGCATGCCGGAGTCCATTCCCTTACTTCGAAGAATAATAAATTTCATTATTAATATTTATTTTTACAATGTGTTTTGTTATTTATATTTTCAATACCATGTACTTTCAATTGGAGTTGAAAGACCTGCCCATACATCAGAAAAGTCAATTTTTTCAAATTGTCTCTTTCAAAAACTGGGAACAGTTAAATGCATGGAATCGGTTAACAGTGCGCTGTAAATGGGAACAGTCATGCGCAGCACTGAGGCCATGCAACAGTTTGCCCTTTCATAAAACAAACAACAAATCGCTAGCTTGGGCGCGTGGGCAAAATGGAATACGCTCGGAATCAAAAGTGAGTCCCGCCAGGGAACACGGCCAAGTGAAACAGATTCAATCCCAATTAAACCTTTGGCTGCTGCTGCTACTAGTTGCAGTTACATCATGCGGACTAGGATGACTAAGCCAAAAGTGGGTCTTAGCGAATGGGGATAGAGCTTAAGCCATGTCAAATGACGAATGCATGTTCTTTTGAGGTTCTTGTCGGACAACTTAGTTGAGCCACGAATTTTAAATGTCATACCAAATTTGGCAGGCCTCGGTGAAAGCAGAGAAGGTTCTGACGATTACAAAAGCGGGTGAAGGAGGGCGAGGGCGACTAGTAAATGACGCCAAGGGCGTCGCCCAGCTGCAGATAAAATAGTTTCCGTCAACTTTGCCTCAAAGCTGGCGCCAGTTTTCGCACAAAATACAAGTAAATCCTCGCCATAAAAGGGCTGAATCGACCTGGTAATCAGATCAAGTTTATTCATCAAGTTTATTTATGTTGGGGACCAAGTCACATTTATTTGCATGCAAAAGCTTTTAGCCGCAGCAGATTTAACGAAGCAGATTAAACGTTTTTTAATTGTCAACATTATAATTAATAGCGCGTCCAATTAAACTGTTACCCAATCAAATTTGTAAAACATTTAATTCAGCTTCATAAAAACGAGTTAAACATATTGTTTTTAGTGTCTCCGCCTTATTTTTGCTTTTTGGTTTTTTATCAGACATCAGACCAGCATATGTGCCTGGCTAATGAAAGACAAAGCAAAGTCCTTGACTATATAATTTGTGGGGCGCGGGCAGCAAAGGGTTAGGCAGTATCTGTGACGCATAAAAAATGTGGCAACACTGTCATTCTCTGAAAAGTTGTTGCACTTTTGTTTGAATTTCCTTGGCTTTTTCATGCTTCTGTGGCCGCCAAAGTTTTTTGGCCCCTGTGACATTTTAAGAGCGGTTTCCCGCACTCCTTACAAGAAACGTTTGAAAACTTTATGCACTCCCCATATAAGCTTATATATATATATATATATATTTATATATATATGTGTGTGTGTGTGTGTGTGTGTGTGTGTTTGTGTGTGTGTGTAGACGTATATATGTACATGTGTTAGGGTGTAAGCACACATGTAAGTGTGTTCTTAGAGCACCGCAGGGCAAAGTCATGTCTGCGTCTGGCCTGTCTGTCAAAGTTTGTGTCGTTTGACTGGCTAATTTTCTGTGAAAGCTGATTTTCACATTATGGAAACGATTCGCAGCTCTTTTATTTTATCCTAATTGAGGTTAAAGGTTCGAACAAAAGCCTCTTAATTGCCATTAAAAACTTCAGTTTTTTTTTCTATTAATTGCCCATAAATATTAGCTGATAAATGATGATAAAAACGCGCATAAATTTGCTTAAATGCTATTTAAAAACATTGTAGCATAGTTTAATCGGATGATTTCATTTTCCACTTATTCAAGCACTTATTTCTATGTATATGTTCGCATTTGTTTGCTTTTGGTAAGAGACGAAAATATAAAAATATTTCAGAATTAAAAACTAAATTATTAAAAAAAATATGTTAAAAGTGTATTAAAATATGAGAAACATAAGGTATTTAAGCTTCGAACATAGAATTGAGAGGTTGCCGTTTCATATCTAGCAGCAGTTTGAAGGTTTTGTATATGTTTATCAATTTTGTTGCTTAAGTTAAGAGCAAAGAGCAATTCTTATGGTCTTTTGCTTAAAAAATTATTTACAAAACGCTGTAAAATGTGCTTGGAAATACCCAAACAATCGCTTGCCTATGTTACTTTTTGGTCTAAAGTCAAAGTGTTCCCCCGCAACCAAATGTTCTTATTTTTGTTTTTATTGAATAAAGAATTATTTGGTTTTATTATATCCAAAGTTAACGTGGAACCCCTTGCATTAAATTGAAAGAAATTTCTAAAAAAAAAAAAAACCAACAAATATCTAAAAAAACTAAAATTAAATATCTTTTCAAAATAATACCAACATATGATACTTATTTGATTTATATAGAAATTTTGCACACATCGAAATTGATGTTGTGCAAAGAAGATTCAATTTATTAACGAAACTTCGACATGCTAGAAGATATTTTTGCTTCTATTGGAGTACAGCACATATTTGACTGAGATATATGAATCGAAAATGCGTGAGCCATCAGAAGAAGATTTTGTGCATGCGATGAAATTCAAATTCAATGAAATCAACATCCATCACAACGAACAGCCCCAACAGCTCAGCTCAGCTCAGTCCAGCTGTTGCTTATTATGGTTATGATGATGCTGATGATGATGCTCTAAGAGTTGAGTATTTGAATGTGTGGTAACTTCTATAGACTCATGGATTTGCATGACGCTGACAAATTTGGGTGAATCGATGGTTGAGAAGTGCGTGGAAAATAACGTGTATTGAATAATTTATAGCCGTTTTTATTTTGTGTGTTCGCAATGTAAAATATATGTTTACCCGTAATCATTGCACTGCCAGATTGTTAATGTGCAGGTGTACAAAGTATTAATATGCATAATTTTGTAGGCAGGCGACCTTGCTGGATTTTCGCATTAAATAAGATATGAAATGGGGGCCCATTGCTTTGGTAACGGAAGTCGATTTGCGCACGCATAAATAATATGAGAACTGTAATAAATTCAATGGGCAACAACAAGACTGCCTGACGACAACTCGGATTATTAATATTTTCCATACTGCTTTTCAGCTTTGCTTGTGCTTTGTTTGAGCACTTGAAATGTGAGCTCCGGCAGCAGCAGCAGCAGCAGCAGGGGCAGGCACAATGGCCAGAGCCCCGGGCGAAGGGCGAAGGCAGCAAAATAAATCAGCTCAAGTATAAAAATTCACGTCAACATGCTGCACACATAAAACCCTGCCGCCCACCCGCTGCCTCCTTTTCATTTTGTGCAAGAGTTGGTAGCTGGCAATCGGGCAGGCAACTGGCCAATGCTCCAGGGGGATTTGCGGGGTGGCAAACATTGCTCGGGCATGTTGGCTTAATGAGTGCCGGCCACAATCACGAGTCAAATCTTGTAAACCTGCACAAATGTCAACCATATATGCCTGCAGCATTAGCCCTCCAGTTCTCTTTTTCCAAACTCTGCCCACAAACTGTCGACTCTTTTTGTTTGTACAAATTGGCTGCAACTAAAGCTGGTCTCCAAATTTAAGCTAGTGCTAAACAGTCACATTTTTCAATAAACATCGTCCTTTTACACATTCCAAATATGGGAATCGATAAATTTGCAAATGCAGTCCATGTTTGGCATCTTATGAAATATTTATATGAGAATTATTTAAATGTACAAAGCGAACAACTCATTAGCTGACAGCACAATTCATCAGAAATTCGCTTATTATAGTTAAATTAAAATTAATTAAACCCTTTTTTCTGACAACTCAGTTGACAGTTTTCGCATTGGATACTATTATATCTGAATTATTAAGTTGTTCAATTGAAATCATAAAATATATCCAACAGTGTTTTTCGATTTAACGTTAATTTTTTCATAAATTGCTTTGAAAAGTTTAAAAGGTAAATAAAATTGTATTTTCGTGTCTATTAAAAAACAAAAATAATATACATTTTTCCATTCTTCTTAATATCAGGCAAATTTGTCTTGTTATCTTTTAAGTCTGTTAACCGATTCGAAATTATTTCAATACTCTGATAATTTTCAATCAAATCTTGATAAACATTAAATCGTTTGAAGGAAAGTAGGATATAGTAAATATTTCATTGAATGTGAATGTAAAAAATAAACTTATTATAATAAAGAAACTCGTTTGCGGCGGCGTTCGCGTTATTTATGATGACTATTTTTATTATAATCCAAATGGCAATTGTTAATAAAGCTTCATTTAAATGCCATATGGATATTGACATTTAAAGTGAAATCAATTTGTCAATTACATTAAATGCTTTTTTTTTTTTATTTTTATTTTTTATTTCCTGTTAAAGCACAAACGCGGCATAGTATGTTAAACTTTTAATTCCATTTGGGCATGAAAACCAACAAATAAATCAAAGTCACGCTGTGACCCGGTCTCTGTCCGGGCCTGGGATATGGGTCTGCAATTGCGGCAGCTGCACTGTCCAATGAATTAAAAGTATAAGCAAATATACATTCCACGTTACATACACATATACGGTACATATATATATACTATCCATAGTAACGTACATATATGGGAATAGGAATATAACAAAAGTTTTCAATTTTGCTACAGTTGCGACTGTGATTTAAGTGTCGGGGATGCCGTTGGGACGCCGCAGATACTAAAAATAAATTCGTTAAATAAAACGAATGCGAAACAAGTGCGAAGGTTGCTGGCAAATGTCAACGACTCTGTGATATTCTGTTGAACAATTCCAAAAATAACTCTTTTAATAAGCCCAAGGAGTATAGGGAATATAGATAGACCATGCTTATGCCAAAGTATTTTTGTCCAAACTTTATTTTTAATGTTGTTATTATTTTCTTAACTCATATACCCTCTCTTCTCTTTGTGCACAGTGCATGCAAAAGAAAATTTATAAATTGTAACCGTGTTGCAGTCTCGCAATCATTTAATCATAAGCATAAATATCAAAAGTATTTATACAAATTGTTTGTTAGCATTTTATTTGAATATAAATCCAATCGCATTCAATTGATTTCCATTTACGATTAACAATTTAGTTTCAGCTTTTCCACTGCATTTGCGAGCATTGCGAGCATTGCTTGCATTCGAATTTAGAAGCGGTTTAATAGCCCAATGCCTGCCAAATTTTTGATACGATGCCATATAGCTAGCACGCTTTGTTAGTTGTGCAATTTTTTTTATTAATCTCTGGGTCGAACATATTTATCATCAAGCGCATTTACAATGGGTCTGGTTTTAAATAAATATGCACAGAATTTCTATTGTGCCTACAAATATTCGCAAATATTTAAGCTTTGCCAAAGAATAAATCATCTGTCTCAAAGAGCTTTGACATACTGTCAATTTTTAAGATCGAATCATTTTGCAAATTATTATTATTATTATTATTATTATTATTATTATTATTATTATTATTATTATTATTATTATTATTATTATTATAATTATTATTATTATTATTATTATTATTATTATTATTATTATTATTATTATTATTATTATTATTATTATTATTATTATTATTATTATTATTATTATTATTATTATTATTATTATTATTATTATTATTATTATTATTATTATTATTATTATTATTATTATTATTATTATTATTATTCACAACAAAGATTATACTACGGACAAGGTTGTCATTAATTGTTAAAAGAAAATACAATTTACAATTTAAATTTTGCAGAACTCATATTCATGGTCAAAATGCATCGCAAAATGTTTTCCCGGAAAAGTAGGCAACATCAATTAACATTTTTTTTGTGTGAATGTGAATGTTATATTGCACACTTATGTGGGCCAAGTAACACACATAGATTATACTTTGTTGAACAAACTATGTGATTTAATTATTAAAATATATAAAACAAAATTTCAAACTTTATAAACATAGCATATATATAAATGTGACTGGCAAGAAAACACTTAACTGATGCCATGGTGCCATGGTGTATGACAGGGAGCGTTATTTATATGCGCTAGTTTACTGCTGCTGCTGTTCGCCTGTTTGTTTGCTGGGCCAAAACACAACACAACAAAAAAAAAGAGGAGAATCAAAAATGGGGTTTAAAAAATCGGTGCGGAACACATTTCATAAATCTTGCCCGCGATTGAGCACAACCGCTATTTTTTTTACTATTTTTTTGTTGTTTTAATTGTCGTTATTTTTGGCTGCGTTCTTTGGATTTGGCTCTGATTGGGATTCCATTTTGGTCGCACGTTTGTTTCGCGCGTCCTGTGATGTGTCTGCTGTCAATGGCCAAGGGTGTGTGTGTGTGTGGCGCTATCGTTTGGCTGCGCCGCAGGCGCCACCCGGAACTATAATTCTGTTGGTCCGATAGGGGCCGAGGTATGCCTGAGGATGGCAGGGCTTGCTAAAGGAGATAAATGATCTAGGCGAGGCGTTTCTGCATTTTCTTCTGCCACGACCTTGACGCTCGTAATCCTTAAACCTGGGATGCGCAGCGCGTTGCAGCATGCTGTTCAACAGCCAGACCATGGAGCCGATGATGCACAGTGCCAAGCATACGACAAATACAAACAAAACCACACGCCAGGTGGAGTTCAGGTCATTCAATTGCAAGCGAATTTCGGGCGACAAGCTGGCAGCCTCAGTTAACTCGCGTTCGATCTGCTTCCTTAATTTCTGGCAGTCATAGGCTGACATTAGATGCGGCACCTGATAGGCTGGCACCGTTGGCTCGTGCAGCCACCAATCATCCCAGAACTCCAGCTGTTTGTCGACCAACAGCCGATTGCAGTGGGCGAAGACTTCGCTTATCCACTGTTGGCACTCGGCGCTGTTAATGTTTTGCTTGCATATTGGATTCATTGCCGTGTATTTAACGAATATTTATATAAATATTTACATATGTAAAATGGTAACTAGATTAATGGACGCCTACTTGACTAGACTTGATAATCGTCCCGTTTGCCCCGTCTGAGCCAATTTGCCCAGCGTATTTTTCCGCGGCTTTGAGCATACGATTGATTCGTAGTCGCCGTTGGCCCATAAGAAGTTGGCATTTTGCCAATGGCTGCATGGCATTTGCGTGCCTCCTGTTGTATATCCATGGTTATTGAGGTCTGATCCTCAGCAGCTGTGCTCCGCTCGGACAGCTGCTCGCCAGTTGAGCTTGTTGTCTCCTCGGACGACTCGGACATGGCCTCGTCTGAGGTTTTTAATACATCAGTTACTATACTCTCGCTCGATTCAATATCGCTGGATTCATCCGATGCTTCAGCTTCCAGTTCTTTATCAATGTCCAGCTTTGTTTCAGCCTGTGTGTGTTGATCCAAGCTCTTAGATTTCTTACCGAAGCCATTCATCGGAAAAGTATCCCAAAACCTTGTCGGCACATATAGTTCCGCATCCGTCTTGCCGGCCGCAGAGCTGAGCATCTTGGCTGAAGCGCTGCACTTTTCGCGCAGCTGTTGCACAATGTCGTCCACTGAGGCTTGTCCGCCCGACTGGCGATCCTGGCATACTTCAATACGCTTTGGCGGATGTTTGGGCGGCTTTTTGAGCACAAACGCCTTTGCCAGCAGCCAGACGATAATACACATGCAGAAGACCATGAAAAACAATAGCAGCAGCAAGGTCATGGGATTTATGCCGCGGTTGACCCTGAAGAGCGAAGCCTGTAGTTCCCGCTTCAGTCGCTGGCATTCATCGTTTGTCATTAACTTGTAGGCGGTGTTGCCTTGCTTGTGATCGCGATCGAATTTCCAGTCTGGACACCGGCCGCACACCTCGCGCTGCCAATGATTGCAGGCGGCGCTCTCCGGATTTATTTTGCACATCGAGCTCAGACCCCTCATTTTCAGAGATTATGTGTTTTCAATATAATAATATATGCCATAAATGATAAATATTTCAATTCGAAATGTAGCTGGGAATCATGACATATTGAATTTTATTGAATTCCAGCTTGTGGCTGTTCAGATATTAAATTTGTATTTGAGGCATTAAATATTAAATGAATAATGCTCGGCGCAAGGCTGGCAAATCTAGCAACAAGCAACTGCTCATAAATTTTCTTTTTCCGCTTCATGTAGCTAAAAAACTTTACACACACTCACACACACACACACACACAGACATATATATATGTACACATCGTATTCACCAAAAAAACAAAAACTAACCCAATGTTATCTGCGCTAGTTCGTAGGCAAGCCTTCCGATGCCCATTAAAATGTATAGAGTGCTTGGGCATTAAAGAATTGATTTACAAAAGCCAGCAGCTCCAACCTTATAAAGTATATATAGCTAAGATCTTATTTCTTTGAAAGGTAATACAAACTGGAGTTGGAAAATGTTGGTGGAATTCCTCAGCTAACACTGGTTACTAGATTAAAATTGTAGACAATGCCTGAGTAGGTTATTGAGATGAAACTTATTTTTTTTATAAAAATATAAATATTGTTTATTTACAAAACTGAGATTACGATACGAGTTGTGCCAGCAGCAAAGCTACAGGGTATATGATAGTTGTTCACTTACAACTTTTGCTTGCTTGTGCTGCCAGCTTTGTGGTGGCAAGTGGAAAACTACTTCAACTAAATGTGCAACTAAATTCGCGGCAAAGTTAATGGCAACATTCAGGAAGCAAGTATTTTTCCTCATGGCAAAGTCTCGACGCTTCGACGTGTCAAAAACTGACATGAAAAAATGGCATTTGCGCTCTCGCCGAGATCCTAATTTCGGGTAACAAGCTCGTAAATGACACGCAGTCAGCTTTTTTAAGGGACGGACAGCTCACCAGTCGTCTGCTCAACACCGATGATAATAACCTGTAAACGTGACGCGATGACTTGCCAGATAGCATTGAAATATTATCAGGCACCAGACGCCTCGTTGGTACCGGCCACTGCCAGAAGGACGCATCGGAAATTATAATTAGATATGTGGAGCGCTTTGGGCTCAATTAAAAAGCACGTGGCTGGACGAGCAGCGTATATGGCCAAAAATTGGGTTAAAATGCACCGCAGGCCATGGCGGTCGCTTCAAATTGTTTCTCTTTCAATTGCGCCTTGCATTTTTGGCCACCACGGCGGCGGCTGCATCACATTTGGCCCATATTGAAATTTATGCTTCCGACTCGAATTCGCACATCGCACATTTAAGCAACTTTTGGGCGCCCGAACTTTACATTTCGGTGCCAAAATTAAGCGACGTAACTTTTACATCCGCGCCTGCCTGCGGCTGCCGGTCCATCCACAAAATCCGGCAGGAAATTGGTTTATATTATTCCTATAGACTGTCGGTTGGTCGGTCGGTTGGTGGGCGGCTGTCGGCAACATTTGGCAATTTGAAATTAACATGCAATGCGATTTGTTTAGAATTCCAATTAAAAACCATTTTATTGCTCATTTTCGTCGACTGCTGCGCTCAGAATTTAACAATTTCAGTCGAAAAGTTCGTTTTGCGTGAAAGATACTTTCGTGGATTAAGTTGAGATTTAAAATGCTAAAGTATCTTAAGCACGCAATTGAAAAATATAAAGATTTTCTGGATTAAAAGAAGGAGAGTAAATTATATAAGAACAAAGTGGAATAAAACAATGTAGAATTGAAGATGGTGAAATGAATCAATATAGCACGAAACATTTTATAAAATTTATTAAGGCTGAAATGCAATTATTGAAAGAGAGCATATTTTCAGCCGCTCATTTGGGGAACAAAGTAAAATAAGAAATATGAATTAGGCAAATAAATTCACAAACATAAAAATTCGTAAGCAACTCAATTGACAAAACGAACCAATAAAGAGCAAAAGAAACCCCTATTCCAAGAATACAAAAGATGCCCGATATTTAAATTCTTCTACCTATTATGTCAAACAGGTGAAAACAAATTGAATCAACCTTTGTAACTTCGATTATTACCTGCAATTGCTTGCATTCTGCATTTGTGCCTGTTAGTTGTGCGTTGATTGAGCAATTTCCTGTTAACTGTTCAATCGACCGACGGCAGATGCCATCCAGTGGCTATGGTTAGCTGCTAGTTAGCTGCAGTACACCTGCAGTTGATGATAGCTTTTGGCCCAAATCAGATATGGCCAACACCCAATATGCGAGTCTGCCCAAATGTAGCAGCACTCGCTGCCCCGAAGCCATGGTGCCATGGCCCTAATGAAAACGGAAAACACGAGCGCACACCACATGAACTTGGGCAATGCATGTGGTTAGTCCTTTGCCAGAGTCCAGTGCGGGTTTTGCGTCTGTTGTGGAGCACATGTATTTTGAATGCAATGCGACAGAGCTAGGGTAAGAACGAGTGAACGCGAGGAATGAATGAACTGGAGTCATGAATGGGAAGCAACAGCATCTAGTCTCAAAAACCTAAACAAAAATGGGGTGAAATGGGCTCGTTAGTGGTTGTTGCATGTCCAAGTTCCCTTTATATCTGTGTGTCTGTGGGTGTGTGCGCATTTGAATGCCATAAATTGTGCCACAGACTCCACTTTTGCACCCAAAATCCCATGCCTATAATCATAAAATCCTGTGAGTATTTTATGCATGAGTGCATTACAAAATTTCAGCTACCAGGCCCAAACCCAAACAGTTGGCCAAAAGTATGCCTCCATACCATGGAATGCCATTGTTATTCGCTGTAAATACAGTTCCCATTTGCAAAATTTCAAATTACAGCTGGTTTTGTGCATAGTAAAAGCTTTCATAATCAGCTCATTTGACTTCGTTAAAATTTTGATTTTAGTTTTAATTTTAAGTTGTTCTAGAAATCTTTTTAGCGAGTTAGTTATTGATTTAATAAATATTGTAGGTAACGAGCGACAAGGTAAAATCAGCAAAAGATAACATTTTCTATATAGCTTCCGTCTTATCCCTCTTTCGTAGTTAGAACTAGTTGAGAATTGTAAGCGTCAAGCAAAAAAAGAAGTATCTGCGTGTTCTTCCTAGGGGACATCAACTCTGTTAGTGAAAAAGGTTTCCCCCTTTATTGACTTTTGTTAAAGGAATTTCAAGTTCTGACACAAATTAGATATAACTTATTTAATTTCTTCAGATAAGATTAGATGGCACAGGGGATAGCCTCCTAGACATTCATACTCAACCTTTGCTGGTTGATGCTGTGCTTAATACCGTGGAAGCTAGTCAGCCTGAATACGCTCAAGTTTTTGTATGCTATTTTTAGCACACTTTCTTAATAATTGAAACACATAAATACTTTTCTTTAGAGAAGTGCTTGACTTAACAGCACAACAGCCAAGTAGTACTATAGCATATTTCATTTAAAATATGTTGTGATGGCATAGAGGAAATTCAGCAGAAAGGATAATCAGAGCTGTAAAAGTTCTCTTTACTGTTGATATCTAGTGCAATCCCCGTAGAAGTGAGTTCTTTATCCGATTCACCCCTAAGCGATGTACTGTTAATGCCAACACATTTTCGCATATTTCTCCAGCTTGGCAAATTTACGCATCCTTCTGATGGCAAAGCGGTGGAGCGGTGGAGCGGTTGAGCGGGGGGTCTGGCTAAGACATGTTTTAGCATCCACGCCCAGTTGCGCCATCTTCTTTGGCGCCACGGCACTTTGCGAGCTCGGGCAAATCCATTTGAAGCGAGGGATTTTCATCTTTCAGGTTGCGCTTGATGTGGTTCTAGCTTCACGGCGCACCGAGTCGAAGCGTTGCCAGACCGTTTCCTACTGCAGCGTGTTTACGTGGCAGGACTTATCGGAGTTGTCTGGACTTATGTGGAAGGCAAAATGTGCTGATTACAATGGCCATGTCCAGGTCCTGTCCAAGCCCTGTGCAGGCCGTGTCCACGCTCGGCCTTTGCTCGACTTAGCAGATTAAGAGCGTCGCTTATTCAGCCTTAATTTATGGCGACAAATAGAAAACGAGATACACGGAATGCGGAATACGGAATGCCGAATAGAAGATTCAAAGGAGCACAGCTGCATTTAAATTGAGAACGTCTCGAACTTAACATTTGGCAACTGATGGGCATCATTTAATTTAATAGAAACTTTCACAGGCCGCAAGCACCGCAAACGTATTGACTTGACTTCTCTCTTTCTCTCTCTATTTTGTCTGTTGAATTTTCATAGATATATTGCCGGTGTCAATACACAGCTGTTTGTATTTCCAGGGCGCGACATTTTCACGCTGCACAAAAAAGAATAGGGAAATTTAATGAAATTTCAAATTGCCATTCGCTTCTATCTCAAGCTGTCAAGCTTCTGTCTGCGTGTCTGTCTCGTGTGTGTAAGTGTGTGTGTGTGTATGCTTGCGTGTCCTGGCCTGTCTGCTCAATGTCCTTTGTGCTCCAGTGACAGCTGCTCATTTCACGCTTAGTAATTTCAATGAATTTTTGCTTGCGCTATTCGAGCCACATCTCCATCTTATTTGTACGGCGCTGCATTAATTAAATTTTCGTATTTAATTTTGTTTATATACATAAATGCATAGTTTATGCAGATGCGCCCTTAGACAAAAATGTCGGCCAATGTTTATAAATAGATTGCATAATAAACACCCTCCCTCCCTTCCCCCTCTCAAGCATAACTATCGCAAGAATTTTATTATATTTTCGTTAATAATAATTAGCTAAGATTAGGCTGGCTGTTCTGAAATTCTTTAAATAAAAATTAAATAAATAATATTTATGTACGTCTCGTATTTGCCTAGAAATCTTCTCATATTTGCTTGAAATCAATAATATTTTTTTAGGAAAATTTCCATTTTATAGCGATTTTGTTATACCGTGAACCCATTAAAAATGGATATAAGGGTATATTGTATTTGTGCGAAATCCAAATGTATGTAACAGGCAGAAAGAAGCATCTCCGACCCCATAAACTATATTCTTGATCAGCACCAATAGCCGAGTCGATCTAGCCATGTCCGTCTGTCCGTCTGTCCGTATGTATGAACGCAAGGCTCTCAGAACCTGAAAGAGCTAGAGACTTGACATTTTAGATGAAGGTGCTCCTAGTGTCTGCGCAGATCGAGTTTGCTTCCGATAATCGATAACTTACTCCGTTTAAAAGCAATCGATACTATTCGATATCAATAACCTGTTTTTGGGCAATTTTGGTAAATAATAAGAAATAGAGTCACCAAACTTGACATATATGTAGCTTCTAAAATGGAATATATATATGCATTTGATGTGGGAAGACGACGGTTCAGGGTATCCCCTAGTCGGGAGCTCCCGACTGAACCTCTTACTTATTTAAATTTAAGTAAATTAATTAATTGCGAATTTCAAGCGTCATAAATGGTTAATGTATTTATTTATATCTGTCTTTGGTTTGACTAACAATGAGCTTAGGACTATTATTTTAATCTAGTTGAAATAACGTTCCTAAGCTTATTGTTTGTTCAATCTCAATGCATATATTTAATAGATAATTTTAGCATATAACTTCCATTGCCCTTTACAACTACTTCTTTTTTTTATGTGTCCTCAATAACTTACTATATCGAGCGGATTGATAACGCCTTCTTTTAAGCATCGATTTGCGCCATGCGCGCCAATAGTTTTGAATTTTGCGTGCGGCTCGATTCATCCTGTACAACATGATTGCCTGCTGTCTTTTGCGTTCATCTTCTTGTTCGCGTTTTATGACAATATTATTGTAAACTTTTTCCTCTTCTTTGTAGGTCAGGATAAATGCATCCAACAACTTTTTTTTCTCCACCAATTCATTCTCCAAATCCAAATGCTCAATCATTTTTTCGCCGATTACGCGATCGTATTTTTTTATTGCGGCCTCTAACTGGATTTGCAGTTTGTTTCTGTTAATTTGGGATATATTTGTTAAGAGTTCTACTGATATCGTCATTTTCAACTTACCTTTCTGCACGTGCCGATTTCTCCACCAGCATATTACTTTTGGTTTGATTCTCGTATTCCACACGCAGTTTTTCCAGCTCTATCTCCAGTAGTTTTTGTTTTTCCAAGCTGTTCTTCTGATTCTCATGGATTTGGCGCTGGCAAGCTTCACTGCGATTTATTAGCGCTTATTTAAAACTGACTCATATCAAACACACATGCACACGTACCTTTCGTTTTGCATGCGCAACACATTCTTCATTTTCCTCTCTTCCAGCTTCAGTTCGCATTTTTGCAGATAGGCGCCTTTCGCTGCCATTTTCCAGCGCAGCTTCAATTTTTGGCTTTCAAAATAGGCCTTTAGGTGCTTTATGGTATCTTTGATGTGCTCATTTTCTTGGTATATCTTGTGCAGCGCATGCTCGTTGCTGATCTCCTTCTTTGCGCTGCGTTGCAAGTGGTGCTTGGAGATGCCGAAGAGCTGCTCAAAGGCGATCAGCAGCCTGCGATCCTCTGGTGTCATGTGATAGTCGGGAAACAGTGTGCATATATCCGGATGGCACTGAAAGTAGTCAATCAGCTTGATCATGCCATGATCCATTAACGGATGTCGTTGCTCCTTCACAATAATGTCACGCCGGCGTATGTAGTCCTCCACCAGCCGTATGGCTGGCTGGTATTCGGTGCCGTGCAAGACCTTGGCCACACTGCTCGGTTTCCTGAGCAGTTTTGGCAATAGTAGCGCACTCTTCACACAATCTACCGAGTCCTGCAGCACACGTATGACACAGTGTATTTGCGTAGAGCGCGCGGTAGATAAATCTTTCGATCAGTTCAGATTTAAGTTGGAAATCAATATTCTATGCTTGTCTAGAGAGATTGTGTTACCCACCAGCGCCGCCATCTCTTGCCATGCTTGGATGCTTCTCATGCCATTTGCTTGGCAGCACATGGTCCACTTTTCCCGACGATGATGCCCTTAACAAATTCATTTTTCGAAAAAATATAATAACTATTCTGTGCTATAAAAAGTATGTGTGTCTGTCTGTGTCTTAAAAACAGATCTGTGTTAAGGCATAGCCTGTGCTTGCTAGGAACATTATTTATTTGGAGAGAAAAACTTAGGAACTATGTCGTTAAGTAAAAAAGTTCTGTTTCTTGAACTGGGAAGCTACTTATATTTCTAGAAAGGTTTAGTTAAAGGAATGTTAATGCTTATTTAATGAGAATTCTTATTAGTATTTAATGATTAATCTTAGCGTGTTTTTCTTCATCCCTAATTTAAGAATATTTAAGAGGCAAACTTAGGAACTCTGTGGAAAATCTAATACGTAGCTTAAAACTCGATTTCCATTAAAATATACGACTATATATATATAATTTGCTTGCTTTGATGAATTTATTTTTTATCTTGCTAGGCATATAATTTTTGTTAGATTTTGCTGACAAAGTTGCCATTGATGAAAGGCGGGCCATTATTTACGTCCGCCACGTTTTTTTTTCTTCTGCAGATGCTTGCGCCATGCGCGCCAATATCTTTGAATTTTGCAAGCGGCTCGGTGCATCATATAATGTAGAATGGCCTGTTGCTTTTTGCGTTCTTCTTCTTTTTCGCGCTTAACCACAATCTCTTTGTAAATGGCCTGTTCTTTGCGATAGGTTACCATATATTCATTGAGCTTTTGCTTGGCCTCATTCATTAGATCCGTCAGCTCCAGATTCTCGACCAATTTCTCACCGATCACCGTATCATATTTCCGTATAATGCCCTGCAGCTGTATTTGCAATTTATTTCTGTGTGGAACTTTTGTTTGTTAATATATAAAATTGTATATATAAAATTTTATAATAATTCGTACATACTTTTCATCACGACCATCCTTTTCCATTTTTTTGTGATCTCTGTCTAATTTTTCACTTTCGAACCTGACCTTTTCCAACTCTTCAGCCAGTTCAAATTGTTTGTCCAGGCTGTTCTTGACATTAGCTAGCACAGCGCGCCGATAAAGCTCTCTGGAGAAAATGTTGATTAATATTCTAAAAGTATTATATATATATTTTTTTTTTAACCCGTCTGACTTACGTTTCCCGTTCAATTTTCTCTTCGTGCAGTTCTTTTTTCACTCTCAACTCTTCAGCGATTTTGGCCATATGTGACGCCTTGGCGACTGCCTTCCAGCGCTGCTCGATCCTGTGTGAGGCGATTTTCTCTTCAATTTGTTTTATGTTCTCCTTGAGTTTCTCCTTTTCTGCGTATACGTTCTGCAAATAACGTTCCTGTTGTATCTGCGCCTTCGCGTCGCGCTTCAAATGAGCCGTGGCCATGTCGATCAGCTTCTGGAAGGCGAAGAGAAGCTTCCGCTCATTATCGGACATGGAGTTAATTAATCCGGGAAACAAGGTATAAATCGTTTGGTGACGTTGGAAGTAGTCAATGATCTTGATCATGCCATGATCCATTAGTGGCGATCGGTGTTCCTTCAATATAATATCACGCCTGCGCATAAAGGCATTTATCAGTGGTATGGCCCCCTCAAATTGTGTGCCGGTCACAGCCTTAGCCAACATTCGACGGTCCTCTATAAGTTTTGGCAATATCAATGAGATCTTAACGCGCTCGTAGGCATCATTCATGGCTCTCAGCACATTTTCTATGATCGTGCTGCGCAGCGAGGAGAAATCTAGGTTGATCTGTGTTAGCTATTGATCTATCCAATACAGTATTTGATTTCTTTTGTACCCACCTAGCTGAGCCATTTGTATGGCTTCGCGCTGTGCCGCATGTTCGGCTTCCTTGTTGGTATTCGGCATTTTGAAAATTAAAAATCATAAAACTTAAAAGGATCCTTTAGCTTGTATCTGTCTGTAATTTGTAATGTGTATGTTAATACTAAACAAATAAACGTATCAAATCTAAATTTTTCATAAGGTTACTCGGTTCTTTTACTAAAAAAAGAGAAGACAAACAGCAGCTCTCTGGCTCAAATTCAGCTGCAGCTAAAAATATTTGTGAATGTTTTTTAATTTGTTATTATTTGCAATGGTAAATAATAAAAGTTGTCATACTGAACACCAAGTTGAACAAAATATGTCATAAGTTGCATCTCTAGCATTTTTCATCCGAACCGGGCGACGCCAGGCTATCGATACTCGTTTTAGGTAGTCACCTCCTTGAATATATATTTTAAGGTACATAGTTTTGTTGTTAATTGTCATTTATTTACTTCAATTAGATTTGATCAATTTACTATAAAAAACACAATTTTTTTTTTTAATTTCTATTTTGATTTGCGATCTATCTTTTCGATTATTAGTAAATTATGTTGTGATGAGGCTTTGTGTGTATTGGCACTGGTACATACATATGTTTGTCGTTAATTGTCATTTATTTTCTTCAATTAGACTTTATCAATTTAGTCTAAATAGCTAAATAATTATAATAATTTTCTTGTTGCCCTTTTTCCAGTCCCCTTTTTTCCTTTTCTCGCTTCTTCATGCATTCGTTGGGGTTCTTATGCCCCTAGCTTAGTCGATGCGGTGATATATGTTGTTGTGCGCTTCCATGTAGCCATATTCCATTACAAATGCTGACAATGACGGATTAGTTTAGTCTGATGACATTCATTTAGTCAGTTCATGAAATTTGTTCATATGCTGCGGTCGGGCGTTCCCTGTGGACTAATAACTTTGTGCCCCATCACAGAATGTTGCCCATTCGAGTCCAAAACATAATAGAGTCATTTTCTATGTGACTCGACGAGACAATTGGCTGTCTATCTGCCTGCCTGCCTGCTTGCCTGGTGCTGACCATATGGCGCTGCATTTGCACTCATCTGAGGAAGGGAAAATCACATAAATTACTTTATGATGGGATCCCATGATTCTGGCAGCGGGTGAGCATAAAAAAAAGAAAAATGAAGTAAGGAAGAAACTTTTGGAATCGCACATGTGGTCACGGAGTGAAAAAGTTAGAAGCTGCCACTGCCGTACAATGCATTATGAGGAAGCAACAAAAGTCATTCCGAAGTTATTACATCCCCATGCAGAACCCACTCCGTACCTCCCCCCGTGCAGGCCCTCTCATTTGTCCATTGTCTTTTGTGAGTTGCCATTTGCTTGTCGCTTCAAAAAGTGAAAAGCGAAAAAAAGGAGGCGAGAAAACAAAAGTTTTCAGTTTTTCGACTGCCAACTTTTAGCAACTTTCAGTGACAAACTTATTTTTTTCTGACCTCCACACTCTCCTGGACATTTTTGACCATTGCGTATATTTCTTTATAATGTTCTTGTACCCTATGCGCGTGGCATACAAATGGGTAGTATGCACAGCTGCATTCGGCTTCAATCTGCAGGCTTGCATATACAAAGCATCCTACAGGGCAACCCATAGTCGAGTCCACTGCAGTCGGGCATTCTTCTTTGTTTTCCTAAAGTTTGGCATTCTGTGAAATTGTCCAAAATGCAATTGCATATAAATCTAAAAGTTTGCAGTTACTTTTCTCCAAATGTTATGCAAACTTGTAGGCGTAAGCTGCGTTTCAAGCACGAAACGGCAAACTACTTTAATCTTGCAAAATAAGCTCAATGAGATTAAAAATAATAAAAGAGTTTGCCCTAACTGACTGGTTTTCAATGCACAGCCTAAACAAGCGACAGGTCGCTGGTTCTAATTTGGCTGAAATTTTACATAATTTCTATATGTTGTCCGGTTATCTTGTAGCATAGCAAAAAAAAAAATAGTATTTGTTGTATCATTTTTCTAATCAATAACTCTAAGATTTGTTAAGCATACACGACTTTTTTTCAATCTTTAATAGTCAACTGCAAAATTTTCCGTTAGAGCACACCGTGACCCACGCTACCAGGAAATGACAGATAAACAGAGATTAGCCAATGAAGATGATGATGGCTTGGAAGTACCCAAACGCAGAGAGGGAAGGAAACATATTCAAACAAGTAATTGTTTCATAGCTTAGAACCTATATGCTCCCATACTAAGGATTATTCGTCTTCGATTGCCCTGTAGGTGAGAGCCATAAAAACACGACGTCTGAAATAGTAGCAATAGCTGTTTCGTGGCTTCTTGTATTGGTCACCTTTCCCATCTCCTTGTTCTTCTGTTTCGCTACGATCGCGGAATTTCATCGGGCGATATTCTTCCGTCTAGGACGTGTCAGGTAATACCTGATGGACAGATTGATTTATTCTATCGCAAGACCATTGCCTTTCATATAGACGAGGCGCTCGTGGGCCGGGTCTGATCTGGTATTTGCCGTGCATCGACTCCTACTCTCTAGTGGATCTGCGCACTAGAGTGGAGGTGATTCCAACCCAGGAGATGATCACTAAAGACTCTGTGACGATCAGCGTCGATGCAGTCCTGTTCTATTACATCACAGGCTCATTGCATGCGACAATCCAAATTTCGAATTTGCACGAATCAACTCTTTTTATAGCTCAGACAACGCTACGTAACGCTGTGGGTTCCAAAACACTTCATGACCTTTTGATATCCAGGGAAGCTCTATCTGAGGAAATTGGGCTAGCAGTAGACCGCGCAACCGAGAAGTGGGGTGTGAGGATCGAAAGAGTCGCAATGTAAGATTCAAAATTTCTTAGCTTGAAGTGGAGTTCCTTATATATGGTACTTTTACAGTAAGGATATAAACCTACCAGAAAGTCTTCAGCGAACTATGGCTAGCGAAGCGGAGGCAATGCGGGAAGCTCGTGCCAAAATCATATCTGCGGAGGGAGAGCTCTTGGCCTCGAAAGCTTTGAAGGAGGCATCTGATGTGATGGCTCAAAATAAAATTACCTTACAGGCACGTATTATCCTAAAATCTATAAATATTCATTTAATTTCACTTTTAATTTCAAATTCATGTCGCTTCGAATTATATAGTTGCGACATTTGCAGATCCTTACATCGATTGCTCATGAGCGCTTTGTTAAGATAATATATCCTTTCCCTATGGAGATATTGTCACCATTTGAGGGCCGTAAAAAGGGTGGTGAGGCTGGTTTCGAACCCTTTTTAGAATTGTGTGGTATTAAAACGGTAAAGGGCTCTGAAGAACAGAGTCAACCTCAGCTTGAAGACCATTGTTAGGAATTGGACACTTATGCTATAGTAAGTATTAATCGAGGATGGAAACACGAATACCTTTTTATTGGTATTTAATATAAATGAAGCTGAATACAATTCAAAAAAAAAGATTTATAGTTGAAAATATTGGTTTGTGTGGTGAAACTTAAAAATATTTTGTACAAGTTTTGCTTTTTTGAATCAAGAACTCTAAGAATTGTTAAGCATTTAAAAGTCTAGTAAATATGTGCTTGCAAATTCACATAAACTACAAAATTTGTCGTTATGGATGTTCAACCGAATTCACGTGACCAGACAAATGCAGAGAGGAAAAGCGCTGAAAATGTTAAAAATGGCAACGGAGAGAGATCACCCAATAATAATGAGTCCAAGAAACTAAACAGCCGCAGAGAAGGAAGGTCATATATCAAAACAAGTAATTGTAACATAGCTTCGCGTCTATTGGCTCTTATACTAAGAGCCGTTTTGTCTTCGATTCTCTTGTAGGTGAGAGCCATAAAAACACGACGTCTGAAGTAGTAGCAATAGCTGTTTCATGGTTCCTTGTATTGATCACCTTTCCCATCTCCATGCTCTTCTGTTTCATTACGATCGCGGAATTTCATCGGGCGATATTCTTTCGCCTGGGGCGTGTTAGGTAATACTTGATGGACAGATTACATTTATTCTTTTACACGAACATTTCCTTTCATTTAGACGAGGCGCACGTGGGCCGGGTCTGGTCTGGTATTTGCCGTGCATCGACTCCTACACTCTAGTGGATCTGCGCACTAGAGTGGAGGTGATTCCAACCCAGGAGATGATCACTAAAGACTCTGTGACGATCAGCGTCGATGCAGTCCTGTTCTATTACATCACAGGCTCATTGCATGCGACAATCCAAATTTCGAATTTGCACGAATCAACTCTTTTTATAGCTCAGACAACGCTACGTAACGCTGTGGGTTCCAAAACACTTCATGACCTTCTGATTTCCAGGGAAGCTCTGTCTGCGGAAATTGGGCTAGCTGTAGACCGCACAACCGAGAAGTGGGGTGTGAGGATTGAAAGGGTCGCAATGTAAGGTTCGCATCTAATTGGCTTTAAGCAGGCATCTTATACTTATTTTCAGTAAGGACATAAACCTTCCAGAAAGTCTACAGAGGTCGATGGCTAGCGAAGCGGAGGCAATGAGGGAAGCTCGTGCCAAAATCATATCTGCGGAGGGAGAGCTCTTGGCATCAAGGGCTTTGAAGGAGGCATCTGATGTGATGGCTCAAAATAAAATTACCTTGCAGGTAAATACGATGAAAATAGGGCATGAGTATAAATGAAATATATATTGCATTTTCAGTTGCGGCACTTGCAGATCTTAACATCGATTTCTCATGAACGTCACCTTAAAATATACTATCCCATGCCAATCGAGATGTTGTCAGCGTTTACAGAAATCGGCGGTGGTCAGCGTAAGATACCTGGAAACCCAGATGACGATGACTTGCAAAGAGATTCTTTAAAATCACTTTTCACTGCCATGTTTGAGCCATTCGTTAAAAATCCCGGCGAACCCGTGACGTCCGACGGTGAATCCTATATGGGCCTGGATAAAGTAAATGAAACCATTTACAAAGACTTTATGAGTATGCACACTGGTCTTCCAGATGCCACAAAAGAGAAACCGAATCTGAGTCAACAGAAACAAAATCTGTCTGAATCGCAAACTAATTTAACCGATTCCAATTCAAATTACCGTATGTTCCGAATATAAGTCATTGTCCTGCCTATTTATTCCTACATTTTAGAAGATCTGAATTCGACAGATGGTAAGGATTCGTCTGCAACAGGATTAGTGCCTTCCGAATCCAAACCCGAACCAAGTAAAGATAGTATGTTTCGATTTTGTTGCAGCCCGACTTATGAATCTCTACTGAAATTCCTCCCTGTTTTTAGAATTTGTAGCCAGTACAGCAACGGGCCAAAATCAGTCTGAAGCGCAACCAGAGTCACCCGCTTCTGTACCAGATATTAAAGGTATGATGCGTATTCCTATTTATTACTTCCTCAACTGTATATGCACTAACTTATTTTATATTTTTTAAAGATGCTCCAAATACAACCCCACAGCCGCCTGAAGCGCAACCACAGCATATCAGTCCCAGTCGAAATAGTGAGCTCTGAATTCACAGAAAAGATCTTAAGTTTCTTTAATTTTTTATTAATTTGTTTTTGAAGATGTTCCCGGTACAGAGGCAACTCAAACATACCGGCGCGCTCATAAATGAATATCAGGAGCTGCTAAGTGAAAAATTAAAAATTTAATTAACTTACTAGCTGCAAGCAAGAAGTAGTCTGATGAAGTGTCACGAGTTGTATCCATATTTACCGTAGTGAAAGCAAATTTTCAATGTGCCTTAAACTCATGTAACCTTTTTATGTAGCTGCTCGAACCTTAAAACATGGATATTTTTCTTCAAATGTCTGCAACATGTACAAATTATTGCGTATATTGTGCTTTATTTTTTTATTTTTGTTTTATTAAATTGTTATATCTTAGTTTTGTTGTGAATGGTATATATTTTGCTTTTAATTTATATTTGTTGGTACTATTTTCTTTTGTATTATAAATCCCTAATTGCACAAACTTACTAAATATTCCCTTCAAGCATTACATTACTCTATGCATCACAAATGTACTTCTTTCTCTCTCTCTCTCTCTGAAAAATGCAGGCTAAAGGCCGGGCACAGAATAGCGTGTAACATAAATTGAACTAACGCGTAAGAGACACGACAAATGTGTTTTTAACAATTTTTGTATGTTAAATTTGTATAATTCACAAATAACGGTTGCATTAAAATGTTGCCGCATACTTGTCGCAAGTCTCGCACTCGCATGGTTTAATGTAGTTATAAACCTTTTTTTTTGTGGGCATCGTAAATTAGCAAAAGAAAGTTTAATCATAACGTGCCAGTCAGTGCAAAGAATACGCCGAGGAAATCACCCAACAAAAAAGTCAACACATATATGGCAAATAAAAAACAAAATTTGACAAAATATGTTAACAGGTTAGTAATAATATTGTAATATTCAATATATTTTTTAAACCCATTTATACGTGAGCCCATTAAAATTGGGTAAAAGGGGTATATTGTATTTGTGCGAAATGCAAATGTATGTAACAGGCTGAAGGAAGCATCTCCGACCCCATAAAGTATATAAATTCTTGATCAGCATCAAGATATAGTGCCTGCGCAGATCGAGTTTGTTTCCGATAATCGATAACTTACTCCGTTTCCTGTTTTTTTTTAATCAATTTTTGTAAATATTAAGAGCTAGAGTCACCAAACTTGATATGTTGTTTCTAGAATATTGTATTTATATATCAAGTTTATTTAATTTTATACCTATTGGCACCTCAGAGCTTTAAATCAAGCTAATAACCCAAATTATATTGCCAACCAATCTAAGCCACAATTTTGATGCAATTGACTTTTTGAGAATACACAAGTTTTCTATGCTCCAATAAGCAATAGTGTTGAAAATTTCATTTAGATCGGTTAAGAGAAAACCAAAGTAATATGTAACTGTTCAGTTGGATAGCACAGAAAACGAAAACATCAAAAATTTGCGTATACATGTACACACCCACATTAATGCGCGTCTGCTTCGCATTCTATCGCATTCTTACATCATTGTAATTGCGACTGTTTTCTGTAATGCTATTTAAGTTCGTTTTTTTTTTTTCTCAATAATACTTAATTATTGGCGTGGCTGTTGAGTTCGCGAGTTCCAGCCCTACCTGGGAAGCTATTTTTTTGTTTTGCTGGTTTGTCTGTTGAGTAGGTCGTCAGCAAGTAATACGGTAAGTTGCAAGCTCGAACTTTTAATTAATTTATCTTTATGCGAACTGCATTTGGTGTCGGAATAAGAGGGTTCAGGGTATTCCCTAGTTCAGTATTCCCTAGTCGGGAGCTCCCGACTCTCCTTAAAAATACAAAAAATGACCTATATTTTATATTGATTCTCTGAACGCCTTTAAATTCGCACTGCATATCAATATCAGTCTGATAGATCCGCTATCATTGGCGTAAAATAGGTTACATCCGACTCTTGGAAGTTTTCAAAAAACGTAGAAGGTCAATCAATGTTTTTTTTTGTTTATTAAGAAAAGACAATTAAATTAATCTATTCAATATGTCGTGAAACGTTACTTAAAAATCGAAACATATTTTTCAAGCTAGATAACGTTTAGTTACGTTTTGTCGGGTGTCTGAATTGTACAGTTTGCTGTTTTGTATTCGCACACACATTAGCGTATGCTTGTGTGTGAAAGCGCGAGTGTGCGTAAGTTTGGTGCGTGCTTTTCACATCGTGCGTGTTAGAGGACAGGTGCGGCACAACACCCTCACACACGCACACACACTCAGCCTCGCGCACACACGTGTGCTTTTGCTGCATGTACGTGTTTGTGCAGCTGTTTTGAGCTTGTAGTCCCGCATCCCCGCATCCACCACCTACATTCGGAACTGGCGCTGCCAGTGTCAGCCAGCGATGCATATTCAAATTTGATTTATGCAAATGGCAAATGCAGCAAGTGGCGAGTGCCGAGTGGCGAGTGGCGCTCTCTAAACCAATGTTTGCACATTTGATGCCGCACCGAACCCTTGACTACCCATAAGAGCCCAACTAGTAGCAAATAAGCCATCTTTCATGTGCCATGCAGCTGTGGACCTTTGGGGAATTCTTTAATTCACATTTAAATCCAGAGAACGAGCAAGCTGTTTCCTTTGCCGGAGAGTGGGTGTGGAGGTATATATGTGCATTTGACGTTTGGTCATTTCAGTTGTCATTTGGTTTTCTCCATTTTTTACACCCTAGAAAGTGGGCCAAAAGGGTATACTTGTTTTGAAGAATTTAATAAAGCAGACCCATTAAGGTTACTCTAACCCATTAAGCAATAGCTCTCGGTAACGGACACGTCAGATTTTTCGATTCTTTCCTTTTACATGTCCTTTTTCAGGAGCATCGGCTAGCCGTGCGCACTTAAGTGGAGCCCTCGTGTTTGCACAGGAAGACTTATCTAACCTCATAAGATATGGCTGTTGTAGATCACGCATGTTTCAAAATATCGATAACTATCGGTAATCTATAAAATATCGATAACAACACTCGGTATTGAAAGGATGAGACGTCAGATTTAAGGAATTTATTTCGCTTAATAATGCTTAATAAATATTTCCATAATGCTCTCCTAATGTAGCATGTGCTAGTCGTGCACACTCGAGTGGAGCACTCTCACTTGTTTTTTCTCCTGCTCTTTAGAATCATTGGTCACCGGCTGACACACGGCCACAGTGGCCGTAAATGTTCTGCCATCTGTAAACGTAGACGCTCAGCTCAGCTGTCACTCTGTTGGGTTCATTTTGTTTTAAGGTCTTTTGGTTATCGTTGGGGTTTTGATTTTTTTTTTCGCCCACTTCGTTTGGCATTTGACCTCAGCACGATTTCATTTTTCAGCTTTATTTTTTGTATTGATTCCGGAATTGGCATTTTTTCATCATTTTGTTAACCTTACTGCATTCGATTTCATGTTTGTCATTGTCAATCGCATTTATTGACATCCGTTTTATTGCCCGCCCCTTACAGTTTGAATGGTAACTGGGCATATTTCTCCTCTTTGTCCCGCCTCGTTTGTTGGCTGATTTATTCAAGGTCGCAGTTCGTCTCTTGGCACTGAAAACTAGTTATACAAAGTGGGTTTATACCAAATTATTGTTTTTTCTGCTCTTATTTCAAGCCCCCCTTTTGGCAATTACATTGAACATTTTTTTTTTTGTTGAACGTTTGCCCTGACAAATCTGGAACAATAAGCGCCTCCGGTTAAATATCCTCTGACATTTGTTTATAGCATTTTGAGAGCTTTAAATGGACACAATGTAAATAAATCTTATGTATTTTTCATCATCTTTGGCTAAGTTATATAAGCTAAAGAAGTAAATAAATGAATGCTGAAAAACAAAAACATATTTGCAGCAAAATATCAAATTAAAGGCAATATCTTGATCTTAATATATATATATAAGTATGAGCATGAATATAAAAAGGAAGAATATGCATCTAATCTTTTTTTTTAATTTTTATACCCTGAACCCATTAAAAATGGGTATATTGTATTTGTGCGAAATGCAAATGTATGTAACAGGCAGAAGGAAACATCTCCGACCCCGTAAAGTATATATATATATATTCTTGATCAGCATCAATAGCCGAGTCGATCTAGCCATGTCCGTCTGTCTGTCCGTCCGTCCGTCCGTATGTATGAACGCAAGGATCTCAGAACCTATAAGAGCTAGAGACTTGAAATTTTAGATGTAGATGCTCCTAGCTCCCGCGCAGATCGAGTTTATTTCTGATAATCGATAACTTACTCCGTTTCCAAGCAATCGATAAAAATCGATATCGATCACTTGTTTTTTTGGGCAATTTTGGTAAATAATAAGAGCTAGAGTCACCAAACTTGACATATAGCTTCTAAAATAAATATATATATGCATTTAATGTTGAAGGAAGAGGGTGCAGGGTATCCCCTAGTCGGAAGCTCCCGACTAGAAACTTTTACTTGTTAAATATTGAACCATTGATATTGTACTTCAAGAAACGGGTCATAATTGATTGGCTTCAGAAACGTTTGGCTATAAAATTCGGAGGTTTATTGTCTAGAACTCTGCATAAGAAGTTCAGATTTAGTTTATTTACAAAGCAATCAGTAATTAGCTTTAATAAACCCTCCAGTCTCTACAGTATGTCTCATTGATGTGCGACACTCAGCTCTTGGCCACACTGTCTGGTAATTGAAGCTGCTATACAGCTGACACAATACCTGTTGTGCATTCCATGCCAAATGGATATCATTGAGCACTCTCCGACACAAAGCAAGCATTGTTGCAGCTTGTCTAAGCCAACAATGGATATGCTGGCATGCAGCAGAGGTCGTCCAACCAGTTTGAAATCTGAGATCGTGTAGGCTGTGCAGTGTTGAGGGGTCGGCCTAGGGGTGGAGCTCAAAGCAGACGAATGCAAATTGTGTGCTGTCGAATTGTGGCAGCGCATGTTATTAACAAGACAGTTATGCAGGCGCACACAAAGGTGGTCGGCTTTCAGCCAATCTCGGGCTTAGTTCTATGCGGCATAAATTAGCTGCCGCATTGTGTCAGCAGCAGATCCCAACGACTCTGAAAACATGTGTCGTCGCTTGTCAGACACACAGCCAGACAGACAATCGTACCCAGACCTCGACTGAAATAACTTACAAACACTCAAACTTTATTCGTGACAAAGTGCCAGTCGGACGAATGGACTTGACTGGGGCAGGGGGCTTGGCTCAAAAGGGGCTAAAAGACAACTGGGCGTATAGGCAACGCAATCTGTTTACCAAACGTAAGGCAAATGCAAATTGTCTGTATGCTAGTGTGCGCGTATGTGTGTGTGTGTGTGTGTGTGTGTGTGTCTGTGTGTGTGTATTTGCGCGTTTGCCTGAAAGTTTTGTAGCTGTAACTCGACTTCTGCTGCTGTTACTGTAGCAGCCATAAGAGTTACTAAAAAATTTGTTTGCCAACAAAATCTCAAGCCTGTTACTTTTGTCGTTTCGTAATGAATGTGGGAGCCACCGAGCCACCACAAGACATCCACACACGCTCACCCAAACACGCACTAAGAATGAGACTTACGAATGTTGTGTCGACTTAAAATGATGTTGGCTTCCTGTGACTCTTGTTAAAAGTTTATATTAAGCCTCATTTTTTGTAGCTGCACTTTAGGGTTGAGCGCGTGACACGAAATATTATTAAATTATGGCTTCAATAAGTTAAGAAATATATATAGATATTTATTTATTCAAAGAAACCAGTAAGATTTAAATATATTAAATTCAAGTATTTTACACAGTTGATGCTTACATTTAAAAATAAAATTTGGTATAATTTCTCATAATCATCAATATCTAGTTTTAATAATATTTACAGTATTTCTTCAATGTTCTTGGTCATTCTTTTTCTTATAAAATATTATATTTAAAGAATAATTATTTTAACGAATGTCGTGATTCATAGGTCGTGTTGTGTCTTTCAAACATATATTTCCTGTTCGTGTTCGAGCTGTGTCTGTCAGGCGCCCATCTCTAGTGCAGACTGTCAACGGACTCTCCTGCCCGTTGGAAATTGTCATTGACAGCCGCATAAAGTTTTGAAATCGCACGGTCCGGAGTTGAACTACAATTTCATTAACTAAGTGGCCGTAGCAATTAAGTTTGTGCATTTTGGAATAATATAAATTAATTAGAATATGCTAATGAGTTGCTTTTCGCAATATCAACGTGCGTAGGAGCATTAAGAGAGCCCCCGGCCTTCCGACCATCAGCATCTTTGTTGCTAAGACCAACCTCTATTGGGCGCTTGAGTTAATTTACTTGAATAAATTAGAGAGCGATGCAGGCGAATCCTCTGAACCATTTAAAGTTCTCAGTGCTCGACTGTCGTCTGTCGCCTTAGCATCTTTTCATGTAGTTGGAGCTCTCCCACTTGAATCGAATGGTTCTACAAGCAATCAGCATTCTGCTTGAGAAAATCTCTAGACAAGCAAATGGACTTCAAGTATTTTTGCGCCTCTGTTGGGCAAACTTTTGCGCAACGTACTCAATTAGAATATTTATTACTTGTACACCTAAGTTAATTTCCACTGTGCATGGTCTAGCTTAGAAATGAATGCCGTCGCATTTATATAGTGAGTGTTCCTTAGCTTGAAGGACATGCTTCCTGGGGTATTAAGAGATAGATATAGAAGATGCGCAATAAAATAAATATACTGAATTTGTTGGCCACTCATGTGGGCCAGATGGACGACGCCAAGGACATGTCAGAAGGAATAAGTAATAGCAAAAGATAAGCGTTAAAACCTATATTTGAAGCAATGCGAATAGAATGTCAACTAGCAGGATATTTTATATACATACTAAGCGAAAGTTAAAGCTATACATGGGTAATGGAAAGAAGAACAAGGTCATAAAGTACGTCAAAAACAGTTTTATACAAATATATTTTCCTACAGACTTTTTAAATATTCCGACAAACTGATTTATGTCTCTTGTTATATTATCTTTATTCATTAAAGAGTTTGTACTGACTGTTAATCAGGCCACAGTCCAAGCCGTAAGAGTTAAGAAAATGCAAATTATACTAAATCGCAATCTTGAGGGTTGAAAATAAACACTAAGTTGAGGTTTAATATTTAAACTCAAACTCATATGCAAGGAACGTCAACATCAATTTGAGTGCTTTGGAAACGTGTGTGCGTCGGACGAATAAAAGTGTGATCGCCACTTCTAATTCATCAGAAATATAAATATTGTACTATTTAAGTTAACTTTATTAGCAAACAGAAAGGTGTGGTGCGAATTTGAGCAGCTTTGCAACTACCTCATGGCTTGGTAGAATAATTTGTTAGGTGTTGATTATAAAGGAACACTCTTGGAAACAGAAAGAAAGGTTCTAGTCGGGAGCTCCCGATTAGAATACCTTGAAACCTGTTATTCCAACACCAAATCCAGTTCGCGCAACGCGCTCGTTTGTAGTAATAAAAGTTAATTAAAAAAGTTCCCTTGGCAGTGTTCGAACTCGCAACTGACCGTGTTACTTGCTGACTACTTTACCAGCCAAAAAAAAAAAAAATGTTCCACGGTGGGGCTCGAACTCGCAACAGACCGAACCGCTTCCTATGCCTTTACTCAACAGCCACACAATAATTAGGAATTATTGAAAACTAATTTTAATAGCGGCACAGAAAACAGTCGCAATTACCATGCTATTAGAATGCGTTAGAATGCGAAGCAGACGTGCATGAATGTGTGTGTGTGTACATGAACACACAAATTCTTGATGTTTTCGCCAGCTGTGACATCCAACTAAGCAGTTAAATATAACAAGAGTCAATTACCTTCAAATTGTGGCTTAAATTGGTGGTCAATATAAATGGGGTTATTAACTTTATTTATAGCTCTACCGTGGCAGCGGGGAGGTGGCGGTAGGTATAAAATGAAAGATTCTTGATATATATATATATGTATGTATAATATTCTAGAAACAACATATCAAATTTGGTGACTCTAGCTCTTAATATTTGCATCATTTGCTCAAAAAACAGGGTGCCGATATCGATTCATATCGATTGCTTGGAAACGGAGTAAGTTATCGATTATCGGAAAACACCCTTGATCTGCGCAGGCACTAGGAGAACCTACATCTAAAATTTCAAGGCTCTAGCTCTTGTAGGTTCTGAGATCCTTGCGTTCATACCTACGGACAGACGGACGGACGGACAGACGGACATGGCTAGAGCAACTCGGCTATTGGTGCTAATCAAGAATATATATACTTTACGGGGTCGGAGATGTTTCCTTCTGCCTGTTACATACATTTGCATTTTGCACAAATACAATATACCCTTATACCCACTCTTTATAGGTTCAGGGTATAAAAAGCACAAGAATGCAAACCGGGTAAATGTATTCAACGTAAATAGCGAAGAGCACAAGCTTCAACTGATGAATGTTATGAATAGCTCGAATATCTGTTCAAGAAACACAACGCGTTCTCATGTTCACAGACAAATATTATATTGGCACTTACTCCGTCCTTTTGCGAGTTGAATGCTCCATTCATTCAGGCGATAACCTATCTGATCATAGATGCCAACATGTTGCATCTCATTTGATCCGGGTGTACAATTCATTAGACTCTTGTCGTTTGCATGCAGACGATGTAATTTTCTATGGAACCTTCCACTAACGGCATCATTTTGATGTCGACATCGATGTCGATGTCGAAAAAGTCATTTCAAGCTGAAAACGACTATTGCATTAATTCGGGCCACAAAAACGAAATTCTATGAAATTCGCTTGGCTTTTTTTCTAGCTCTTTTTCCCTATTGCTACACGTGCAACCCATCAACTGGCTGACTGGCTGTCCCACTGGTGGTTGCCCCATTGTTGTTGCCGGCGCATCAGTGTGGAACGTTGCACAGCGACGTCATTGGCATTAGCAAGCGAAAAGTGGCAACTGGCAGGAGTGACGGAGTGAGGGGGCTGGCGGATTGGCAAATGCGAATACTCCTTCAACGATTTAAACCAATTTCAGGCAACTGACGAATTTCATTTCATCTTGTTTTTGCTGGGCCCTAGTTGTCTGTCCTTGAGTATTGATTTGCCTGCTGTTGAATTTTGGTATATACTTAGTATATATAAAAAGAAAAAGAGGGGAAACGATAAAATACCCCTTCTGACAATGGAACTGAACAAACCGTTGCAAAAATTGACAATCAGGCTTAAAGATTAAAGTGGTAGCTGTTTGATGAAATTTCCACCCTTCTCATTAGCTTCTGGCTTTCATTATGCTTCAGCAGTCGACGCGCCATTTCTTTGGCTAATTATGTGGCAGTCGGAGAATTTTAATAGAAATATTTGCGATAAAGTTATGCGAAGTAACTGGTAACAGGAGCTGTTGACGTTGAAAAATGGACGAGACGAGGAATTTGCATTTAATTAAGTCGTTGGGCAGCTACTGAGAAATTATAACAATGTCTGAGTATTTAAAAAGCAGTGAATGTCTAAAACAGAACAAATTGATTAAAACTAAATTATAGTCTATTTCTAGTTAAAGTTTCTAATATTAATTTAATATTACAAGTACCTAAAAATAGACAAATATATTCAATAACCGCTAATTGCCGGCTGTGCTTTTTTTCAGTTTGGCTTTAGGCAAGTTGACACTCGCAGGACTTTTTGGCATTAAACGCATTTGTGACTTGGCAATTAAGGCATTCAAATCGCAATTTCCACATGATTGCGACGCATTAAATAATTTGTTTGTCTGCACTTTGACCCCTTTGTTTGACAATCTCAAATTTATGGGACGAACCCAAGTGGCAATTAGCTGCGATACGCGTGGATCTTAAGCCTTCGAGAATATTCAATGAATTTTAAGAGGTTGTCAATATTGTATGCTGCTTTTAGGGGTATTAAATCGGTTCCTTTGTAAATTATCCAGAAATCTTAATTAAGAGCAAGCAAACAATACATGAAATTTTTGTAGTAATCTACAGAAGTGTGCACAAATACTCCATTTGGTTTAATGAGGTCGATTTTAAGATATGTACATTTATAATTTAATAATTAAATTTTTGCCATTCCAAAGTTGAAACTCTGAAAAAAAAGTTGCATTCGTAGAAGTCATTAAAGACATTTTCTGTATGAACCTGATTAAATATTTCTTTTTCCTGATTAAACTACTTTTCAGCTGATCAAATTCTTGAATTGTCATTTTTGTCTGTTACTTTTTGTTTATTAGACTATAAGACTTTCGAATACTTTGTTAAATACATTTTCAATACTAATCCTGATCAAAAGAAAAAAAATATAGCATTTGGTAGTTCAATGGAAATGCACACTACTAAAAAAAAAACAAAAGACCAGCCAACAGTTAATCGTCATCATCATCGGATAGCAGGTCGGATAAACTTAAATCCGAGGAGCGTTTCTCGAGGTTGTCATTATCCTTGGATTGCCCTGGTAAGACAATCGGTAGGGCGTACATCCGAAGAAACATGGATACAGTATCACGAAAGTCCTGATCGGAACGCTTCATAATGGCTGCCGCATGATGATTGAGCGGATCGTGGGGATTCGGATGCCGCAACAATTGCGGCAAGAATGTCTCGAATATATTTACCAGATCATAATTGGCCGACCAGGCCTGCTTAAAGACATTCATGCACACAAGCCCGGTGGTGAACTCAATATTCGGATGCAGAATCTTAGTAACGAAACGTACGCGCGGCGCCTTCAATGGATATTCCTGAGGCATTGACACATTCACCGTCCAGACGCCACCCTCGTAAGCGGTGCCCATCGGTCCCTCAAGGCGCACGTCCAAATTGGTCATGTCGTCGTCAACGGTTGTATGATACCCCGCAGCCAACAGCCTGTTTACGTCGCGGTTCAGGCGGCGTCCAGCCATGGGCGAGGTTGTGTTCACGACTACATTGGCCATTTGGTCTCCTGTTATTCTACGTGTGTCTCCGTATCGGAACTACTGAGATTTTGAGTGCACTCGTCTGTTCCCAGCGGTACCTTCAAAAGCATTCATCTGGCAATGATTCGGTTATTCAAATCGACTCTCATTTAGCGCACTTGGATGCGCCACAAGACAACAAAAATATAAAAAAAAAAACTAATTTAAAAAAAATATCCCAATACTTACATATAAAAGAAACGAAAATTTTGTTACTAATACATTATAATTTTATTAAACTATATATCAGTGCCTACTTTGAAAATGTACGTCTACTTACATGTCAATCGAATATTTCGATTAGAATCAAATCTATTTTTCAGACATTTTCAGGAGTATCCCAAATATTGTTTTTCATAGTTCTCTGCGAAAGTCGCGTAACACCCTTTTTAGTTTGTGGTTTATTGGTGTTTTTGTGTTTTTAGCACTGTCGCATTGCGCACAGAAAACGATTTAGATGCTGTTGCTCGACTGGCGAATACCCTTTGCTCTGATTCATATTATTCTAGAGAGCGCATGTAAGCTTCAACTTCATGTAATATAAAATTATCTAGATACAATTATGTTATCATTTTATTGTTAAACTTGTAAATGTATAGTAAATTTAACCTTCATTTGAAACTAATATATCCAAAACGCTATATACCAAATTGAACCGTAAAAGCTTCCTCGAAGTCTGAGATTATGCTGCTTTTATGATGTAAGAAACACCTATAATGCCTTAGCCGTAAATTTCAATAAAATATATAGAATTTATGGAGATTCGTAAACATTTTCTCTAATGTGTCACATGCATTTTCACTCGTTATACATACCCCTTCTGCACATATTATAATTACAGGGTGTAGAAAACATTTTGTCAACGCGCCAAAAATGAATTTCATTAATTGCGCGTGGGTCAGATGCAAATATTTTTGGCTGGCTTGCCAAATCCTTGTCGCGAGCTCCCAGGGTCAGCAAATAATTACGTATGCAGTGCTGAGCTGTCGGGCTGTAGGATGCTGGGCTGCTGGGGTATTGTTTTCCAGCCATGTATGTTATCTATTCTATATTCAAGGAGTACTCACTCAAGCTTGAATCCATTTCTGATTGTCGCCCATAGATAAACATTTCTACCGGCTGCACTTGTGTATCTAAAAGATTGCGAGATAACTTCAAGTGCAGTGCATTAAAGTTAAATGGACTTTGCACTAAATGCTGCAAATTGCTGCCATAGCAAACAGCATACGACGGCCATGTGTATACTCGTTCCAAAGTATCTGCAGCTGCCGCTACTGCTGCAGCTGCAACTACAACTGCATTTGTATCTGTGTTCCACCCGCGCTCTCTCTCTGTCTCTGTCTCTCTCTCTCTATCTCTTTATCTCTCTCTATCCCTCTATCTCTCTCTTTCTCTCTCGCTCTGTCTCTATCCCCCCCCCCCCCCCCCCCAATCCACGGTCTGCAGCTAAAACAATGGTAAATAACGACTAGAAAATTGTTAAAAATGTCAACGATTCTTCCCATTGCTCAAATCCTTGCCCCTGACGCGCACCATTCAACCTAGCTCGCCCCAATCCCGTCCCTTTGATGCCATACTCCGAATTCACAACCCTATCGCACCCGTCTGTAATTTCTGCCCGGCTGTTTGTATGCGTCTGGGTCTGGGTCTGGGTCTGGAATGCGCATTGTTGCAGTTTTCACAGTTGAGTGCGTTCATTGTTTTCGCTGTCAGCGCTCTACGCGTTTACAATGAATAATTAGAATTTGTATACGTATATACCTCGCCATGCCTCCAGCGGGCATGTTAAAAGGAAGGGTATATTAAATTCTACACAAAATAATTGGTCTTCAGGAAATAAACATAAGAATATAAAAATCTTTCTTTTCTTATCTGTTTCTAACGAATTTTTGATTATTTTATTTTAACTCGAAATTAAATTTAACTGCATATTAGTTCTATGTGGCAAAACTTTTTTTATAAGAAATCTTCTGCTTAGATGTAGGCTCTAATAGCGTCACTGACAAAATTAGCTGTGAAAAGGTCACAGCTGGCCGGACTGGCAAATAAAACACCTCCATCGATCGGTGACGCTATTTAGAAAATTGTATCCTTTAACTAGGCTTTTAGCGTATAATTCTATTGTACAATCTTTTGAATAATGAGGAAGACACTCGTTTTGTCGACCATTAATAAATAAATAAATAAATAAATAAATAAATAAATTAAATTAACAGGTAGTTCAACAACATCACAGTTCAATCAAAATCAGCCTTTGCTTTCGATTCTTGAACTGAAAGCACCTTGTCATCTTTCAAAACGTTGACTAGTTGAGAATAACAAGCGTCAAGCAATGAAAAAAGTATAGCGTATTTATCAGAGTCCATTATCTATTTGCAAAAAAATGTTTCCTCTTCGTCAACCAAACAGCGGCCAATTTCAGAAAGGGTATTTTGAAGCTTGGCACTTTCATAAGCAACACTCTTACTTGTTTATCAATTTGCTGACTTGGTTCATGCTACATTTAATTTGAGTGCATGAGGACCAAATAAACATTTCCCCTTTTATATTTTTCGACTCCCATGCCCGACTTTATTTAGGCACAAGATATTCTCCAATTGCTGCGCACTTAAATACTATATCTTTTATTGGGCAGATTGTAAAATTTAATTTCTTATAAATTGTTGATTCAGTGAAAACTATAACTGTGCAATACAGCTTTTGCAATTGGGTTATAATCAAATTAAAGTTGATAATCAAATAAAATACGATTCTTTAAGCAGTTAACTGGCAACATTTTAGCACTTGCTGTAAATGATGCCGACGCGAGCCTAATGTGATTTTCAAGTGTATAAATTAAATGTTTAATAGATGCCATTAAGGACGTTATCCGCCATTAAAACAATATGGAAGCCCAGACTGCGGCAATTGTCTGGCCCCGTCCGCCGCGCCAAAGATTGGACGTGAAATGCGATTATCGCGCGAAATAAACGTGAAATTAATGCAAACTACGCGCCAGCCCCGAAGCCCAGCCGAAAACCGATTCGCAAACTGTGAATTAAATGAAACAGAAACTGCGACGGAGACTGAGACTGAAGCGGAAGCTGAGGTTGCCGTCGGCTGGCAATTGCATTGAGAAATAAGCCCACCATGAACGTAAATTTTCGGTATTCTTTTTTATGCCACATTGTTAACTCTCGGTAATGAAGTTGTTTCTGTGTTTAACCAGCGCCGACCATGCCAAAGGCGACCACAAAACCGACAACCAACACTTCAAAACTAAAACAGAAAATAATAAAGTGGGAACTGCTCGCCGAACATTGAATACACTTTTAGACATATGTCTTGGGGGTTCTTAAATGTGTGCGCGGATTTGTTGCGCTTGTAAGTGTTGAGTGCGCTTTAACTTGTTCTTCCGATTTTTTCTATAAAAATATGTGATGTCTAAGCCAAAGTTTGATTAGAGCTTCTTTAAAAAATAATTTAGTTCTCGACTAATATAGTAGTCCTATTCACCCAGTACCGATATATGTATGCCTGCGACAATTCTTGGGAGAGTTATCGGCTGTTGTTACTGATCAAGAAAACATAGACACATTGATGGCATCGCAGATAACTCCTTCTTAGCGTGACGCTCTGCATGGCAAATGCATAATACTCCCTAAAAGTGTATACAAAACGCGAACAAAATTTTCCCTTTACCTGCAACAATGGCTTATGGCAAAGAGCAAACAACGCCCAGCAATCCGCTAAACAATGTCCCGAAATACAAAAGGCGAACGTCAAAAGGAAAACTAACAGTGGGGCCTACGAGATGCAGAGACTACTTAAACGCAATGACCAATGAGAAGCAATGACCACTGTCCATTGCCACCTGGCGTCGGCAGTTTTAATTACTGCAACACACGGAACGACAAATTTGAATACTGCAGAGAAAATTATAAGTTAAAGGGGAAAGATTGAGCTTGAGTTACCAACTCATACACTCAGAGAAATATTAGCGAAAAGGAATATTATATAATAATAATATGCATATATTATATTTTATTTATTTAAAAGTTAATAGAACCCTTGGCTTACTTGACATAATAAAAGCAATGGATTAAGTATTGCAATGGGTGCTGCATAAACAATTTAAAGATTAAACTTTTAGATCTTAGGCTTTAAATTAGAATTTTCTAAAATGTGCCCTTGATTGCAATAGCAAACTTATTTTAAAGCTAATGTTTTTAGCGCAAGGAGCTTACAGCTAAAAAGCGATATTAATTGCTTGCGCTCAATTTAATTAAGCTCAATTACAGCTTTTGAGAGCTTTAAAAGGTATTTTCAATTAAAGTGCGTGTTTGACCTTGTTGTCAATCTCAAGTTAACCTTTCTAAAACCGTTTCAAAGGGCATTCGCTACAGGTTTTGCTAAAAACATTGAATAATTAAATATTATTGAATATTTACCAGTTGCAAAGCAGAGTTTGTTACCTTTTTAAGATTTTGTAAGAATAATTTCTGTGGGCATAATTAAAGTATGGAATTTAACGGGGCTTAAAATCGGTAAGCGCTGGGCGCAGCATACAAAGTCAATTTGTTGCTGTTCGCTGGTAATAAAATATTTGTCGAGCGCCATTTACAAAGTCATTTGCAAGCTCAATGTGCTTTCAAAGTAATGCGCTCCACCTGCTCTTTTAGCGTCAGCCTCCCTATTGCCTCCCAACTCCCCTTCTTTTCGATGGGTACCCAAAGCAGTTGTTTTAGTCTTTATTGCTTACGCTTTTTGGCAGCGCCAGCGAAAGCGTTTACAATTTTATGGTCTCGTTTCAGGTTTTGGTTTTCCTTGGAAACCCAGGAAGCAAAAAATGGGTGAGGTGTGAGTGGTGGGTGGTGCAGCTGCAGGTGGAGGTTCAGATGCTGTGCCTTGGGTTTATTCTAAATGTCTTAAATATTTGGCTACTGCTCGTATGGCATAACATAATCTTTCTCATTTAAAATGATCAAATTTCTGGAATCAGCGTAACAAGAAAAATGCAATAATATAAATAAATTGTTTTTATAGTCTCCATGCAAGCTCCTTCTGTTACATTATTATTCCAGAGTTTAGTTGTTGTAATCGAAGGCAGTGCTATCGATAAGCATATGCACATCTCTAATAACAATCATTCTTCAGAGTTAACCAGCACTGGTTGCCTGCTTACATTTCAGATTAAATTTAAATCTCAAACAGCCTAAATGGAATTTGCAGTAAATGCATATCTTGAGCTTCACATAATTCTCCCAATTCAATTTTAACAATGCTGACAGTCCAGTAATAAGCGTCGTTCCCACATATCGCATTCAGCTATTTGAGCACAAATGTACCAAACTTTTATAATAAATCAGAAAATTTGTAACGCATTACAAGCAGGCGAAAACTTTTTGCCACGCCAAATAGAAATTTGTTTACAATGCTGTTTGCAGACAGCTGCCTAAAACTAACTATGACTGCAGCTCGGATTATTTTTGCAAACTGAAGTATGATATTGAAGCCTTCAGCCAGCTCGATGTTTGTATTTTCTATGAAGTCAGTCATTTGAGGAATCTCCATTGTTCACATGCGTCTAACAGCAGTAAACTGCCTCTGTTTTTTTATACACCTGTCGAATATCCTATAATATTTTGGTTCGTTAATCGGGTAAGTTCGACTTAGACTGTTTCTGTTCTCTACTTGAATAAATTGGATGTTTTTTTGTACAATCTTTATGCAATTTGAAGCTTAGTTGTATATTAAAAAATATTCTTATATTTATTAAAAACATTTATCTAAATAGTTTTGCAGTCCGAATGAATGTGACAAGCTATCGAATAGCATACGCAGTTCCGCAAAAGATTCTTGCATACATAATCAATTGGCTACCCTTGCCTCAAGATACCCTATTCACTTGGTAATATTCCCACTAAAGGGCATTAAAACATCAATATTGTAGTACTCTGCAAGAGCAGCTTATTGTCAGCTTATTTCACACATTCTACGCTCACTCACTCGAGCAGGAAAATCGAAGAATTGTCTGCTTGGTGTGCACATGTATAAATTTACAGATTTAAGCAACTAAGACGGATATTTATGTGTCCAAAGTGTTCGTTTAATCAATTATTAAATTGTTTGTTTGCTTGTATACAATTTGTCATGTACACACTGTTCGCATTACACTCAACTGCACACTGTGCACGGCATGTTGGTTACGGTCTGAAGTGGTCGGGGGCTTTTCTGGCTAGGAGGACTCCGTGTGGCAACTCGGTAAGGGAACTCTCCAATAAGTACTGAACCAATGAACACATTCAGTGCGTTCAGCTATAATAAAAACAATGCCCCAGTAGCCAATGCTGATGGCAGCTTGGGCTAATACAGTGGAATAAATTTGGGCAAATATGAGCTTTAAGTATTTAATAAAATAGAAATTTAGGAAATATATTCCAGAATGCGAAAAATATATAAAAGGCAGTTTCCTAAAAATAATTAATAGAAATTATATGATGTGACATAATTTTTTAGTTTGAACAGCGGACTGACGAGAGAGAACACCGGCTCAAACCCAGTAGCAAGTAATTTCTTCAAGTATTACATAGAAATTGAAATATGTTTAAAGAACTGAAATGTGGGGAGCTGCATATTTGTGCCATGGTGCACATTAGCTTCCAGGTTTTGCTTCAACATTCGCTGGTGGAGCAATCAAAGTCCGTGACGAATGAACTTTAACGATTATGGCGATAAAGAGATTTATCGATGAACAAATCAACTGAAACAATACAGACGCACACACTCGACGCACCGCTGCGCTGAGTGTGTTGCTATCTTACCCTTCCGGCCTTATGTGCCGCCGCCCAAGCTCGTGTGCCTAAGAGTACTCGAGAAGATTGAGAGGACGATAGACTCACCCGTTGCCTGCTGCCCGCACCCCGCACTCAGCAATCGGATTCGCGTGTGTTTTATTGAGCTCTTCATTGCGCACACTTATGGGACGATTAAAATCGATTTAATCCATGCAAGACATAAATCAGTTGCAAACGAGCCAAAGCCAAAATCCGAGCCAAGCCAAAGCAATCGAACACGAAAAAACAGCGTAAACTGCAAAATTGTTGCAATCGGCACGAGCTGTCGAATGAATACAGTTTCAGGCACAAAACATAACAAAGGACTTATCGAACGATGTAAGATAAATAGATCTGCAATGCGAATAGTGTGAAATGTTTACCTTTTTCACAAATAAATATTTGAAATGCGGTTATCATATATGTATATATACTATACCATATATTCTATTGTTTATAACTCAGTGATACCAAAACAAATAGATATCTGAATGATGGACTGCGCATCGCTTGGTTTATTTTGTTAATCTTTGCCATGGGTGCTTACATAAACAATAAATTCATGTCATATATTTATTTAGAGTATACGCATGGTTTGATTCTGAAATTTTTGTTTTCAAACTCTAATTTAATTAATTAGCATGTGTTTACATATTCAGAACAAAGAAAATAGGCATTATTTGCAAGATTAAAAGCGTGCAGCCTTGTTTTTCTATTTGTGCTTTGTCTTAGCTTATATAATTCATTATATGAAATTAAAGTAGTAATGGGTTCTGTACTTCAGAAATATACTTTCAGTAGGAAATACAACAGAATTGATAACATAACAAAACTCTCACAATTAATGTTAAATAACATTAATAGGTTCTGTACGATCTTTGCGATCTTATTTGAGAAAGATACTTACAGTGACAGGCATAACATTTATGGTTTCAGCAGAATGCTTAACATAATTTTAATACTATAATCGTCACTGTTAAACACTACAAGCAGAACAGTATTTCAGACGAATACTTCTAAGCATTATGGTTGCTGTTGAAATTTTAACATAATAATAAACCTATTACATTAAATTAAAATAACAGTGATTGGATCTGTACAAGCTATAAGTGATCGTTTTTGTATGTCATAGCGTTGTCTTAAAACTGTAATCAAATCCCCTTTCTATTTGTTCTAATACCAAAAATATTCCTTTGTGCCAGTAAATGCCAGAATGTCCTTACTCTAAATTTCCATATCTTACATAATGAAGTTATCGTTATGACCAACTCGTCTAGTAGTTGTGTCCTTCTGCTTGTTGCATGCCCCCAAATGAGCATTCAAGGCAGCTGCTGGGTCGCGCTTAAAGCATTAATATTCATATGACCTAATCGGTTTATGGCTGGCAAAAATCGTTTGCATTTGCACTTGGCACGTCTTCTGGACATGCAATTTTCCAGTTTTACCGCATATGCAACATTTCAGCAACTTTTGCCGTTCGTTGCCATATGGCTGAGTATTTGCATACCGAAACATGTTGAATTCAACAGCTACAAAAAAAATAATAATTTCGGGTGCGTAGTATCCATATGCAAATGGGCAGTCACATGTCTAACATGCTTATTCCAGAGTGCATACAGTGAAGCGTCATTAAAGCGACGCCGCTGCAACTTATTAAAGTGTTCATTTCAATTAACCGCAATTATGCAAATTAACGCCGACAGCGCTTCAGGTACAGTAAAGCTTGTAAACTTTGTTGCTGGTCGCAAACATTTTTAACCTGTTTGGCTGGTTGCCAATTTCATGTACTCGTGAGTGTGTGTGTGTGACGGTGCGTGTTTGTGTGCTTACCTATATGCGCAGTGTTGATTTCGGTATACTTCCACAAATTTGCACATGCGAAACTAAACCACTGGCCTGATTAATGTGCGGACTACACAATGGACGTTAATTGGAAATTTAATATGATACATTCTAGATTTAGTTAATGTCAGAAAATTGATCAATTTCCAATTGCAGCCAACTATTAAACCAACTGAATCTTTCATTGAATTAAAGTATTATTTTCTCTGCCTTCTCGATTGGAGCCCTGACTTTTAATTGACTGTTTTTTCAATATTTAATGTTGCTTGCATTTTATTTTTTATGAAACTGTGTTGCCTTAAAAGTTAAGCATTAAATTTGTAATAGCCATTTAAGAAAATTTTGTTTTACTTAACAGTTTTTTATTGTCAGTATAAAGAATCTCAAGTTGAGCCTGATGTCTCAATTTATGTAAACTAGCTTTATAAAAGTAAGGTCACAATTTAAAAGATTAAACTTGAAATATATGAAGCCTTAAAGAGATGCAGCATATTCATTAACAGAATGCAGTTTATATACATTTTCTCGCCTCTTTAGCTTAAATCAAAAAATAAAATATATATTATATATTTGCATGTTTTTTAGTTTTTATTGCTTTTAGC